>NW_027069687.1:169600-203562 GCF_002906115.3 Quercus suber | reverse complement strand
CCAATAGGTCCCCCCCCCCCCCCCCTCCACCTTCTCTTCCTTCTTTTAACTGTGAGAGGTTTCCGAGTGAGAAAAACCAAGAGATCTTTGAGTCATTGAACCTTAAGAGAAAGATCTGGGCTGAGCTTAAGGTGTTGGTAAATGAGATTGATCCCACCATTAGGGCTAATTTTGAGCATAGGGGCTGGTTGCCATTGTTGGATATTTTTGATCCCCCTCCTCCAGCTACCCTGATTAGAGAGTTCTACTCGAACCTCTCTATCCGCATCTATGATTCTAACACTTTTGTAAAGAGTTGGATACGAGGTGTAGAGTTCACCATTACTCCTACGGTAGTGGCTGATGCTCTTAGGGTATCATTGGTCCAGCACCTTGGCTATCCCTATAATGAGTCTCCTCCCTTGGACGACGTCATGCCTTACATCACTAGGACTTCTATCCAGTGGGGTTCTGATCCTCGAATCACCACTGTTGAGCTACCTGAGTTGCACTATCTCTTCTTTAGAATTGCGTGTCATTCTTTGTGGCCTATCTCTCATCTTCACACCATTCCTCTTGAGCGGTGTGTATTTTTGTACACTCTTGTTACTGATGCTCCTATCAGTTTTCCTCATTTGTCTTTTCGTTCTTTGAACGAAGTTTATAGGATTTCTTCTACCGTTCATGCTCTTTTTCATCCTATTTTCATTCATAGGATTTTGTTGTATCTCGATTTAGAGGACTTCCCCACTTCTGAGCCTGTGCACATAGTTGCCCCCATAGGTGCTTCTTTTCTTAGGCAGAAGGCTGCTCATATGTGAGCTGGCTCTAAACATCCTAGGGCTGAGCCTTCTGGTGTTGCACCTCCTTCTCCTTTTGTTACAGGTTCTACTACTTTTGGTGAAGCGTTTACTGATCCTGTTGCTGATGCTGTTGATGTTCCTCTGCCATCTACTTCAGATGACTTTGACATTCGTTGTATGTTGGAGACTACCATGACCATTCAGGCGGCTCATGGTCAGATTTTGGTGGACATGCTTGATGAGCTCCGTGCTTTGCGAGCCAATTTGGCGCATCTTTAACGTTCGCCTTCGCCACCTGCTTTTGATTATGGACGTTAATTGCCCTTTGACATTCCGTCACAAAAAGGGGGAGTACATTTGGAGTAGATTTTGGACACTTGTAGAGATTTTTGTAGTTAGGGAGATTTTTGTTCATTAGAGCTTGTAGATATGTTTAGATTGTATCTAGGTGCTTTACTGTGTATACATTTCTTTTTGGCTCTTGATGTATTGTTTTTGGGCTATTCATGATAAGGGGAGATACTTTGTTAGATACATTGTTTTATATGTTTCTTGTTTCACTGCTCATTGATTTATATTTATGAGTTATTCATGATATATGTCTTTGTTTTGTGTTTTGTGAAGTGAAGAATTTATTTTATTTTACTTGTATTTTCCACACATGCGTTTATGTGGTTGTTGAGTATTTTAGGAAATACATGTTGATTCAGTTGTACTGCTGTCTACACTTGCAACTGACGAATAGTAGTTAGGTTGACTTTTTTAAATGGGAATTTTCCTTGTAAAGGGCTTATACTTGTAACTTTGAGCATTATGTTTTGTGTTTTGTCACGGATTGCCAAGGGGGAGTTTGCTAGGTTCTAAATACTTAGAAACTAATGTATTAGAACTCTAATTTGTATTGTTGCCAAAGGGGTATTTCTTTCATGAACATTGCTTTCTAATCATCATTGATATTGTTGTACATAGACATGACTTTGGAACTAATAATTAGTCTCAAATCATCTTTGGTGTGAACCACTTCTAATAATAATAAGTCTCAAATCATTTACCAATCCACCCTCAAAAGGATTTGGCAGAATTGGAAAATAATTGTTATTTGATTTATGGGGTTTGTCAGAAGTTTTATCATTTTAATTTAAAAAAGAGCTGCTGTCTTGCTTTGCTTTGTTATTAATCTGCTCTACCAATTATTATTCCCCCACCATTGCTTTCGTGTTTTAAAATATTGGTTTTTGAAGACAAAATTTATGTAGATTGTTGATTTTATTTTATTTTAATCAAATTAAGAGTTCACAAGACAAAATAAGTATAGATATAAACCAGTCAAGTAAGTTTCCAACTTTTCTTATATTGGCTCGAGTGAGTGACAAGCACAAAAGCCTGGCCCCTTGAACATTTGGCTTCCTTGTTCTCAATCTGGATTTTTTTGTAACTGTTTTAAAATTTTTTGTGTTTTATAACTAGCCTTGAATCATGAATATGATTAGATGTTACCAACAGATAATTCACTTCACAATTTACTGCCAAAATGTCCAAGGCACGTATGACGTACCTATCCATCTTTTTTGAAAATAAATGGCAACCATCCAGCACAATCCTCCTCTATTTGATGAGACAATCGCCTCCTATCATATGTAATTGTTCTTGCACAAATTCATTTGCACTTGTGGTTCTTGTTGTAAGTGTTAGGTTTTAAGTACTTAGGAACTAATGTATTAGAATTCTAATTTATATTGTTGGCAAACCATGATCAAAACAGGTTGTTAGTCTTGTTTTAGACTTGCTCAAAGTAGGTATTTTATGTAAAGTTGAAATCGAGCTGTTACAGAATTCATTGTGCATTTCGGCCTGTCTCGATCGATCGAAAATTAGACTCGATCGATCGAAAGTCGTGCAGAATTTTTTTCTATAGAATTTTCCAACTCAGCCCTAAGCCCATATGACGTGTAGGGTTTTAGGTTTTGCCCTAGGTATAAAAGGGAAACCCTAGCCACGTTTTAGAGGTTGCTCTGCTTGCTATGTGTGTGAATCTCTTGTGAAATCTAGAGGTGTTTGCCTTCACACATGCTTAGGATTATCAAGAAGGAGATTCTATTAAGAGCTTGATGATCATTCAGTTGCTAGACTAAAGAGCTTAAAGATACGCAAGCGGGTGTGCTTGTACTTGTTGGAGAATCCAAGAAAGAAGGAGTCCGTGGTCTCGGAGCTTGCACGTGGTCGTGTCCGTAAGTTTTCTACTGGTGGGTAGCAATAGGATGTTAGTGGTCTAAGTCCTATTGTAAAAACTTCGATTCTTTCATAGTGGATTCAGTTTTACCTTGAGGATAGATAGGTTAAATCCTCCCTAGGTTTTTTACCAGTTTGGTTTTCCTGGGTTATCATATCGTGTGTTCTTTATTTTCTGCACTTTGCATGATATGATTTATATGTGTTAACCTAGAATTACATAATTTACCTAAGTTAATCACTTGGCTAAATAACTAGGTTAACCTGATTGTGTTTTAAGAGGTCTAAAAACAAATAGTAAGGATCACAATTGACTATCTAAAGGAAAGCCAAGCAATAATGTGCACTCAATCACATATTAACACCTTAGTGCGAACTGTGTGAGGACCTCACAGGGTTTGGACAGTAGTATTACTTAGACAACAGAAATTTTGAAGTATCAGTCACTAAATTATTCCCAAAAGATCAACTTAAATGCCTTTATCAAGAATACTATCTTATATTGGCTCGAGTGAGTGGCCCTAGCCTGTGATTTTTATTATATTGGTGTGGTTTTGATCTCCCATTATTTGATATTTACTTATACTATTTTTGGGCTGTTCTTGTTGTCTAGTTTCTGACAATTCTTAATAGTCACTTCTTGAAAAGTTTCTGCCTAGATTGCCAATGAGTTTCTGATTTGCTGCATTAACACATACATGCACTAAATAGTAAATACACTTTCTAAATGACCAAATAAATTTTTCACCAAAAAAAAAATTGTTTCTAGTCATAGAAACTATGGGTTGGTAGATTGTTTCTGGTTCCTCTTTTGATTGTCATGTACTTGCATTTATCATATCCTTAGAGCTTAAGATAATCAATTTGGTCTTTTTGCACTATGCTTTTTGGAGTTCATCATTTTGCAGTCTCATATGTTATGAGTTGCATTTTTTATACATTATTGCTATAAATGTCAAGAAAGGAAAGTACTTTATTCTATTTTGCGTATTTTATCTATTGTATTATATAATGTCTCAAACTCTACATTGAAATATTTTTTTATGCAAGTTTTTTCATTGGATTTAGTACTCTTTTCCGGATGAGGACAACTTAAGGTGTGTCACTATCTGGAGATGATGTGCTTAGTCAATTATGTGATCTTGAATTCTTGATATTTAGGAAAGGTGCGAAGAAGAGAAAACATGAATTCTTAAATAGTACATCAGCCCAATATAGAACATGGGCTTTAGAAGTCCCCCTCTAAATAGTACTTGGGCTGGAATTGAGTTACACATACATCAACCTTGGGCTTGCTCTTGGTTCCTTTCATTGTGCTAGTTCTTTTCAGCCCATCTAAGTTATTGCATGGACCTATTTATAATCGTATAGCCCTTGTCACTAGATCTGCATTGCTGGTGACTGGTGAGGTAAGTAAGGAATGGGCAAGTTTTAATGGAAAGGAGTATCCGCCTTAATATTCTCAGCTTGGCTTTTTACCTTCAAATGGTTCTGAGGTTCCTCCACTTGGCAATATTTTTCATATTTTGTCTGCGCAATAAAACTCAGTAACTTGTTATTTATAAACTATGCCATTTAATGACAGGGGAAAAAAAATCATAAACAACTAATATTTTATAAACTGTGTCATTTATATGGGTTTCTGTGACTACGTGCTGTTAGCAAGCGAAAGTGATCAAAGGGCTTTTTTTTTTTCTTTTTTCTTTTTTTTGCTTGTTTGTGTAAAATGTTTTACTGGGTAGAAATTGTTTGGGATTTTCAATTAATAAAAGGGTTGCTTTATTTCTTGTAAAGGTTTCTCTGTGTTACTTCATAGTCCACGCTGGTATCTTTCATTAATTTTGATGCATTTTGAGTATGAGCGTTATTTCATCATTCTCATAGTACTTCTGTTTAGTGGATATTCTGATACACTATCCAAAACATATGGGGTCTTTTAGTTATGCTTTTTTTATATAAATCTATAAGTTGGCATAGATACTGTGTTTTCTTATTAGTTATTGGTATATATCAAGATGTCTTTAAGTTGATGCCTATTTTTCAAACTGCTACTTCAGTGAAAAAAAGAAGTGATCTGTTTTCTTTTAATTATGGGTCATATGATCAATAAAGAGCCAAAACCACTCTACTTCCACTTCTTGATGTTGTCACCAGTCACATTGAATAGTAGACCTGAACCTTTCTAATTTGCTACACAATTCATTGAAATGCTTATTTATAGTAATATTATAAAATATTAGTTGTTTATTATAAAATATTTTGTCTGCGCAGTACTGAATAATTTCTCCTCTAGTAGCTACTTGCAAAATGCTTACTATCCACATCCTCAAATTCAACCTTGGACAGTGCCAAAATATTTTAGAACCATGTTTCTTGACTTTGTATTTGTTTCTTAGTTCTGTGAATGCTTTCTATTTGTTGTTATTTGACTTTGTTTTGCTAAGTTATTGCATTATTCATCTTCAATACTTAATTACTATATGCTTTCTATTTGTTTTGTCAAATAGTAGAAAGAGAAGACAGGACATAGCCCTAGTAGAATTGAATTATTTGACATCACCCATGTGCAAGCTAATGGGCAAGCAGTAAATGAACCAACACAAGATGCATTGGTATGAAATCTTCTAATTATATTAATATAGGTAGTATATTTTTATATGGTTTTGTTGCAAGTCACTTTTCTTTTTAGATGGCATTGAGGAATCTTACTACTCAAGTGAATGAGGGGGCATTGCAAATATCTCAAGATCAAATGCTTGTGGAGGTGTTTGCACCTGAGCGTCATGGACGAGTTCGTGGCTATGGGGCTAGAGTCACTGCTACCAAGTTATGGGGTTCCTCCTTATCTAGAATGTATGATCTTGAGAAGCTACTTCAAGAATCTAAACAAAAAAGCTTAGAATCTGAACATAAACAAATAGAGGCTGATGTAGAGTTGAAAAAAGAAGTAAAGCACCTCAAAAGCATGCTCGTACAACAAGCTATTCAAATGGTAGAACAAAGAAGACATTTTGAGAAACAACAAGCCAGTCAAATGGCAGAACAAAGAGCACATTATGACAATATGATGATGCAAATGTTGAGTTATATCACCTCACAATTAGTCCAATTTAGTAGTGATCACTAAGGTATAAAGATCAACTCAAGCTAGTCACTGTTTTTGGTCGTTGGGTTTTTGCTGGGCAAGCTTGAACAGTCATTGTTAATTTTTGAAAGTTCTAATTTGAGTTTCTGGAATCTGATATTAAAACCCAATATAATGTTTTAGTACTATTGGATAAATTTGGAATGACTTGTTGAGCTGTTTACATAGAAAGCATAAGGAATCTTCTCCTGAAAAAACAAAAAAGTTAAAGAGTTTCATTGCTATAAGCAATTCTCCATAAACTAAGGCCACCAATCCTAAAGTTCCCTTTTGTAATAACTAATAAGTCAGTTTTTTTTCCCATACTTTTCTCAGCAACCAAACAGACTACCAAGATCAGAAAAGAAAAACGTACATTATTAAGAAGCTTATTTTCCATTTGTTGAAGCTATTGAGGCACAGATTGTTCCCTCTGGGACTATCATCATTTCCACCTCCATTACTAAGCCTCAAATTCAAAGAGCGTGTGTGGAATATAAGGTTTTGAAGAGCAAGGGTACAATTCCAAAATGAAAGAAAGGGGTTTCATTTGGAAAATCATAATCGAATATTCAGAGGTGGAAAATAACTGTTTTTAAACAGTTTTGGAGCCCTAAAATAATAATAAAAAATTTAGAATATAAAAGTATATAGAATAATAGAATTAAAGAAGATAGTCATAATTGAATTATTCAAAGATGTAATTGTATTACTGTTTACTCAAAAAAAGAAAAAAGAAAAAGAAAAAAAGAATAGGAATGTTTATCCCACATTGGTTGTGTGTGTCTAGTGTCTGTTGTTTATAACTCCAGTCTACAACTATAAAGGTTAGACCTTTTTATAGTTGTACTCTGGTTATGTAATGTATTATAAACTCGGTTTAAAACACTATTATTATTTTCGTGTGCATTCTAGTAAGTATTATTGTTTACTCAAAAAAAAAATGTAATTGTATTAATTATGATAATTCAGATACTAAAATAATAGGAAGAATAAAAGGAATCTATTATCTACAATATACCCCTATGTATATATATAGACAATCTAGATGCCTCATCATATTACAAATAATAATAATAATAATTGAAGATAACCCATAGAAAATAGCAATTAACATGGAAAAAGTATTATTATAAAAACAAATAAAATGGGAAAATTATTATTCAATAAATGGATTGCATAGATGTAATTTTACAACCTCTGAGTTCACAAAATACAAACTATTCTTAAAACCAATAATTTTACCCACTTTCATAATTTTTTTTTTTTTTTAATTTAAACCATCAAATGCATTGCACAGATGTAGGTTAAATATACCAAAGTAGGTAGAAAAGTAGGATAAGATTCAACTGGTAATGCTTACTAGTGTTCCTATCTTCCATGCTAAATACACCAATGTCGTACCCTCCACCATTCACCCATAAAATTCAAAATTGTCATCTGTAAAATAGATACAGTTAGCTTTGCATCCATTGAAGCTTGATGCTGACAAAGACACCGATGAGTTGTCACCTACAAACAATGCTCTATCACCCAAACTAAGGCCTTCAAAATTTCCTTTTGACAGTATAAGTTTCGAAGGTTATCAATGGTTAATTAGACTCTTAAATAATTTTTTTCAAGGTCTTATAATACTTTTTTCAAGGATTTTAACCCTTGAAAAAAGCCAGATTTGTTGTAGTGAGTATGTGTTATCCTATCTCCTCTCCAACACAGAAGGGAGAATAATCTGCCCCTATCAACTTTGATGACTTCATATTCTCTCCACGTCACGAAAGTGGGATATAAGAAAACGTTGAAGGCGATGGTCAAGCCCACGCGATGCCCTTTATTTTTGCTTTTTATCTCTTCTCTCAAATATAGTCTTCATTTTCCCGATAATTTTTCCATTAATTATGTCACTTAGCTTTAGGGCTCATTTAGTAATGTTATTCTAGTATATTGTTTAAGTATTGTGAAAATACATGTGAGTAAAAAAGTATTATGAAAAACGTGTTGTGTTGTTTAAACAACAAAAACTATTGTCCAAACAACATTACCAAACACTACCTTAGTTTTGGCCAATCACTAGCAGTCAGTTGGACTGTAAAAGTCTTTTTTTTTTTTTTTTTTTTTTTGAAGTTTGTAAGCAAGTTGATAGCGAAGTGTAGCTGCATTCAAAGGATGACGACCTGGACTGGACTACGTGAATCATGCTAGACAGCCTTCAAAATTGTAGCTTTTAAAAATATATTAAAATTTAGATCTTATATCCTCATTTGATAAGCGAATTGCATAACAATTCTTCTTCATTGCAGAGCATCAACTTGCATTACGCGTAAATAATGCCAAAATTTAATAACGAAGAAATAATAATAAAATAGATGCAAAGAGTAATACTACGTCCATATTAATTTTATAAACAAATTTTAAGTAACAGATTGTTGTTGGTTTTAAATTAAACCCACCATTAACATCATTCTTTTACTCATCAATAAACAATAGTTCATGAATGGTAAAAAATGTGTCGAAAACACAAGAGCTGTTTAGACCCAATTAAAAGTTACGACTCAATAGATTTTACACTAACTTAATACTAAGTGCGGAACAGTGTAAATGCGAGCGAATAAACAAACAATCTACTTTAATCCATAAACAAAGCAACACACAGTAAAATGGAATGAAAAGAGTAGGGAAGAAAGATGCAAATACAAGATAACATGCCGATATGTTATAAAAGGAAACGAAAGAACTCAGTGAAAAACCTCTCGCACCCCCAAGCGATAATCGATCTCTACACCCAACGATGTACCTAAGCCCTCCAAGCTCCTACTCCAACAAGGCTTCTCGGAACTGTGTCTTGTCTTAGTTCTGATCCTGCAACAAGCTCCATATTGCATCTGCCATCCTTAGCTTCTTCCAATGCTTCCCAGCAGCATCAAACTTCACTTGACACTCTAAAGGGCGTGGTAAGTGTTTGGGCTATCAACCTCTCAATGGTATGAAAATGGAGAGATAGGAGTTGAGGAATTTCCACTAGCAAATGTGTAGAGGATTGTGGGTATGACAATCTCTAATTCCAAGGTGTTTGGCTAGGTTTTCTCTCAGAAGCACTCCTCAACATTTGTGGGTAATGTGGGTATAATAGTGTAGGCATGGAAGTGTGTATCAGACTGGACAGACTGGCAGAACAGAATGCCTCATGAGTGTCTCGCGGGAAGGCTTACCCGCGAGATATTCACAAGACACAGCTATCTCCATCTGGCCTGACTCTTCGCATTCCAACATGTGCAGGGCACATGAGTTACTTCGCAAAATGCTAAGTCGCGAGATACCACGAAAACACTTCAGTCTTTAATTGCTTAAGTCTTCACACACTCTCTCTCTCTAACACACAACCCTTACAATTTAAATCCCACCAATAAATACAGGGTATACAACGTTGCATAAATTACAATCAAATTGGTCCAGGAATAAAGCCAATTCAAAACTGTTGTAAATCAACAACTTACAATCTCCTCCCTTTGGCTATTCGCATGACAAAACCCTAAACAGACTCTAGAATTAAATGTGAGTTGGGAACAGATGGAAAACTCACTCACACCTAACTCTAGAGGAAGCTTTGAAGCATTGAGATAACTGTAACTCTGAAACACTTGCACACAAATAGAACTCTCATTAAGCTTATGACAAGTTGAACACAAGGTACGTACATGAGCAAGTAAAATGCGATAAAGTTTGTAAGCACTATAAAATATGTAAGCATATCTTGATCATACAAGAACAGTTAAAAAAAAAAAGACTACAATGAACATTTAGCTAGTAAATACTCATTCGGACACGCAATGCAATTAAGAACAATCCAAAGGATCAATTGCATGTCCCACACTCAACCAATGCAAAATACATGAAGTATTTGCATCTAGGATACAAGATCCTACTAGGGCATAAGAGTGAGGTACTTAAGACATATTAGCAATATCTTAAAAGTACAAAAAGGTATGTTACAAAGCAATAGAGAAGTCACAAAATACTGAAATTAAACTGAAATAAAACAGAATATTTAAGCTTTAAACAAAGCAGTAAAAACTATAAGCATAAAACAGTAGTTATAAAACTAAAATAAACATAAGTAAACTGTCTATGAACCAATAACCAATGCTTATAAGTCTAAACCTATGCTCCCCCTAACACTATGCAAGCTCTTCTGCAGCTCTCCTTCAAATTTTCTCCCCTTTTTGACCAGAATGGCCAAAGGGCTAGAACTGATCTGACTCGAAATCTGATCCCCGCTCCATGGACAAGTCCTCAATCTGTGAAGACAATGCAGTGATCTGTCCCTGAGTGTATGCAAACTGGGTCGCAGTGTGCTGCACATGGAGTCTAACATGATGAACATCTGGTCCACTCTCTCAAGAGACAATCTAGTCTATCTGGTCCTCGTGCTGGTGCAGAAGAAGATGGTTGTGCTGAAGGTTCTAGAGCAGAAGTAAATCGATCAATCTCTTCTTCTGTATCACCACCCTCGGGTTCAACATGTGGTTGTGGTATGGTATGCACACCGGTCTTGGAGCCTCTGATATGTGTTATGCTCCTAGTCAATGTATGAGCACCAATGGGGTAGTCCTTTTGAACTACTGTAAGGCCACTGGGATTTCGAGCTTTGCCTTAGTAATCAATCCCATAATTAGAGAGGGAAAAGGCATTACAGTCCTTGAATTCTGCTTCGTAATGCTCTTTTTCAACACATGGATGATATGGCCACAAATATCTATCTCTTATAGGTAAAAAGATCATATAGAAATCTTGTTCTTGGTGTTGATAGTGTGGTGAGGTTGGTGACCGGATACAAGTTATGGATCATCACATAACTCAATGTCCTCATCTCTGGCGAAAATCGGATTGTGTTCATGGATGATTTCTTCGGTGTGCCACCAAGTACTTTAATCATCTCCTTAGTAGAACCCAATCTGTCCTCATACGCCACTGTAATTGGATGAGTGAGGACGAACCTCCAAAAAGTCTTGATGATCTCTCTTGTATACAAAATTCTTTGTGCCTTACCCAGCAATCGATACGATCTCCTTCCACAGAAGCATTGAGAAAAACTCCTTGATTATCTCTAAATAAACAACCCCAACCGGGTTCAGCAACTTGGTCCAAGTTCGTTCTTTGAACACATCGGGAATAAAGGTGTCCTCAAGGGTTTCTAGCTGAACCACCTTTCCATGATAATGGTTGTTCTTTTGTAGCAATCATTGTACTTCATGTCAGCATCAGCAAACTTGAAATTGTATGAATCAGTGCGAGGACGTTTTGTAGTTTTCTTGGTGGCAGAATGTTTGGTGGGAGACATCTACACAATTGAACACAGAACAGACAAAAAACATGTGCAAACACAAAACAGAACATACAAACTTCATTAGATTCAAGTTAGTTCCAAAACACAAGTAAAATAGCTTGAAACTGAGCATAACCAACTCAAATAAGATGCTAAAACATAGCAAACAAGGAACAAAGACACAATGCATGAAATAAAGTAACTATGCATGTGTGTGCATGTGTGTGCATGTGCTAATGCATGTGGTGCAACATGAGATGCATGAGGTGTGCCTAGAAGGTGCCTAGGTGTGTGCATGACATGGCATTGAGGCACAAAATGGACAAAGTGTGTAAAACACACGCCATATTCTAAAGCATGATAAACATGAACAAATAAACTAGACCATAAGATTGGAACTCAGTTTAGTCCAATTCAACACAGAAATGTCACTCAGCATTCTGTTAAGCACCTAACATGCAACAAGCATGCAGCCTTTGTGCTTTGTGTTTTGGTACTTGTTAATGCTTTGCATTACCCTAAGTACAACACTCTTGTGCCCTTGTAGGATTGTTCCTAGATGCATATATGTTTGTATGCATTGGTTGAGTGTTGGACTTGCAAATGATTCTCTTCAATTGAGTTTATCATTTTTGCATGTCCGGATGTTCATTCCTTGTGTGAATGAACATAGTAATCACTTTTGCTTAAGTGACTACTGGTGTTGATCTTGCCATGAATTATTGCTTTTATGCCTATGTTCATTTTTGCTTGATCATATTTATTTTGCTCCATATGCATATTAAGTTTTCTGCGTACAATGATATTGCTATGTTATTGTGCTTCAGGAGTTACCTATTCATATGTTCAAGAGCATTTCAGAATCTAGAGTTAGGTGTGAGTGAGTTTTCCAACTGTTTCCAACTCACGTTTAAGTCTAGAGTCTGTTGTAGGGTTTTGTCACGGAATAGCCAAAGGGGGAGATTGTAAGGTTGAATTTAATCAACCATCTAATTGGCTTTATTCCGTGACCAATTTGCTTATAATTTAGCACTTAGTAACGCTGTATTTAGGTGAGAAAATTGTAAGGGTAGTGTGTGAGAAGATGTAAAGAAAAGCTCAAGAGTGTGCAAGAAAAACAGAGTCTTGTGACTAAGACTCGCGGATGGTTCGCGACTGGCAAGCTGCAAAAGGCAGGCACGTGAGAGGCACACTGGGAAGTTGAAGGGTCGCGCCAGCGGTCACGCTACAGGACAAAAGTTCCAGTCTGGCCAGGCCGTTACGTTGCGACTTGATTTCGCAACTTGGCCAAGCCGCGAGATCAAGTCGCCAACTTGCCCTATTTGGCAAAAACTGACGTTTTGCATTCCCTTCTCACCCTACTATATATACACCCTTATACCCATCATATTGAGAGAGCTTCCAGAGAAAATTTTGTGAGAGAAAACCCTAGAGAAATACAAGATTGATTCATCCCCAATCTTCATCTAAAGAGACTCTACAAATTCCTCTACTCTCTTCCTCTCCATTGTCATACCCTTGAGAGGTCATTTTACCAAACCCTTGTCTCACCACACCTACGTCTGTGAGAAGATCCATTTGGTGTTTTGGGAAGCAGTTTGGAAAGGAACCAATATACATTGGTTGATGCTATGGTCAAGTAGCGGAATCTGGGAAGCTAGAGAAGAAATAGGTTCGGCGTAACCTCGTTGGAGCAAGAAGCTTGGAGGGCTTAGGTACTTGGGTAGATTAGGCTTGGAGGGTCTTCTGCTGTTCATGTATCCCAACTACATTCTTTAGTGGATTATTTGACCGCTTGGAGGGCGGCAGAGAGGTTTTACGTCGAGGACTTCAGTTTCCTCTTCAATAACACATCGTGTGTTGTCCGTGTGTTTGCATCTTCTTTCCCTTTACCTTTGCCTTATATTTACTGTTGTGGATGTGTTTATAGTTGGCTTAGATTGTTCTATCAATTCTGTTATAAGCTTGTTATCATATTCCGCACATTAGTTGTTTGATATAAAGCTTGAATTGATATTTTTGTAATTTGGGGTCTAAACGTTCAAAGGTGTTTTATACCCTTTTTGAACTTTCAATCACTATCATCATCAACATCCTTTTCAGATATGGAGTCATCAATGACCACATTTATTGATTCCATCACCGTTTTTGTGCGCTTATTGAACACTATATGCTCGGCTATTTGTGGAATATCCTAGAAATATCCCTTCATCACTCTTAGCATCAAATTTTCCAGGATTCTCCCTATCATTGAGAATGTAACATTTGCTCCCAAATATTCGGTAATATTTCACTTTCGGCTTCTTTTCTCTCCAAATTTCATACAATGTCTTCTTTGTTCCTGCTTGGAAGTAAATCCTATTTCCAATGTGGCATGAAGTATTCACTGCTTCAGCCCAAAACTTTTGTAGAAGGTTTTTGTTGAGTAACATTACTTAAGCCATCTCTTGAATCACTCGGTTCTTCCTTTCAACTACCCCATTTAGTTGTGGAGTCTTTGGAGCTAAGAATTCCTTCTTGATGCCGTGTTCATTGCAAAATGCTTCAAACTTTGCATTTTCAAACTCCTTCCCATGGTCACTTCTGATTTTGACTATAGGAACTCCCTTTCCATTCATCAGCCTCTTGCACAATTTTTCCATCTTGTCACATGCTTCTGACTTCTCTCTAAGGAAATCCACCCAAGAATACCTCGAGAAATCATCTACTACCACCATGATATAGCACTTTCCACCCATACTTTCTATTCTTGTTGGACCCATTAGATCCACATGTAGTAACTCCAAAGGGCAAGAAGTAACAACCACATTCACTTTAGGATGGCTTGTCTTTGTTTGTTTTCCCAATTGACATGGACCACAAACATTCTTCTCAATTTTCCCAAACTTTGGTAAACCAACCACAGCTTCAAGCTTCGAGACTTTTTCCATTTGTTTGTAATTAGCATGTCCAAATCGTTGATGCCACAACTCCAAGAGATTTACCCAAGCACTCTGACATGCTATGCTTGGTTTAGGAATGACCCCATAACAATTATCGGTGGTCCTAAGTCCCTTCAGAACTTGAACACCTTCTTCATTCAGGATTAGACATCCTTTCTTTGAAAATTGGACTAAGAAGTCTTCACCACACATCTGAGTAATACTCAGCAAGTTAACTTTCAATCCCTTAATATACAGCATATCAGTCAACAGAGGCAATCCTGGAATATCCACCGTTCCCTTTCCAAGAACTTGTGAATGACTACCATCTCCAAATGTCACAAAACCATCTTCCTTCTCTTTAAGAGTTTTGAACAGAGACTTATCTCCAGTCATATGCCTTGAACAAACGCTGTCAAGATACCACAAACATGAATTAAACACTTTCAATGCGGTATGTACAAAAAGACATGCATGAGAGAGACATTCTTGACCATCAAAGCAGGACTCATTTTTCCTTATTTCATTCAAAGATGAGTCTAGTTTCCTTTTAAACAATCAAGTTTACCACACAAGTGTCTATTCCTTCTCTTATATTCATAAACTAAGGAATTTGACTCACACAAGCTGTTATGTATATCATGGTTCTTATGAACTAAGGATTTCAGCATGTAACTAAAGATTCTAGCATGTTTCTTTGATTTAAATAACTCTAAAAGTGCATTACTAGAACAGTCTTCAAATATGCTCATAGAGTCACTTTCACAAACACCTTTACTATCCTTCATGTTGGCAATTACCAAATCACTTTTCAAAGCACACCAAGGGGTCTAGGATCACACTTAGGTATTTAAACCACAGCAAGTGCACCTGCTCTGATACCAATTGAATGGTAAAAAATGTGTCGAAAACACAAGAGCTGTTTAGACCCCCAATTAAAAGTTACGACTCAATAGATTTTACACTAACTTAATACTAAGTGCGGAACAGTGTAAATGCGAGCGAATAAACAAACAATCTACTTTAATCCATAAACAAAGCAACACACAGTAAAATGGAATGTAAAAGAGTAGGGAAGAAAGATGCAAATACAAGATAACATGCCGATATGTTATCGAAGAGAAAACAGAAGAACTCAGTGAAAAACCTCTTCGCCACCCTCCAAGCGATAATCGATTCTACCCGATGTACCTAAGCCCTCCAAGCTCCTACTCCAACAAGGCTTCTCGGAACTGTGTCTTGTCTTAGTTCTCCGGATCCTGCAACAAGCTCCATATTGCATCTGCCATCCTTAGCTTCTTCCAATGCTTCCCAGCAGCATCAAAACTTCACTTGACACTCTAAAAGGGCGTGGTAAGTGTTTGGGCTATCAACCTCTCAATGGTATGAAAATGGAGAGATAGGAGTTGAGGAATTTCCACTAGCAAATGTGTAGAGGATTGTGGGTATGACAATCTCTAATTCCAAGGTGTTTGGCTAGGTTTTTCCCTTAAAAGTGTTAGGATTAGTGCCCTTAAATCCTATTGTATGATGCTATGTATGATATTAAGTTTGACATTGTGTATGACATTATGTATGACTTAATATTGTGTTTAATGAATTTGTTTTATTATTATCTGAAATAATAGTAACATGAATATTCGGGCATTATCACATAGTCCATGAGATGCATAGTATGTGATTTATGTGAAGAGTCACAGAAGATATAAATCACAAGTTCTTTGTAAACTCAGAATTATAGTTCGTAGTCGGTGACGAAATTGGGCATTTCATCTGCGAAGACTATAACATATCAATCATGATGATTTGTCTTGATCATGGAAGTAGTGACTTCTGGTTGATGTGTTAATATGTTTTAAGAGTTAAGACATATTGAACTGGACTGCTGTGAGATTTATTATTCTCCTAAAGACTGTCAAAGGAATAATAAATCTCACGACTTGTATTTGCATGAACTCTTAATCTTGAGAGAATAATGGACCTGATCATGAGGTGTAGGTTGCTTTGATATATCAGGAGTGAGATCTAAAGTTATGGTCAAAACCTCAGTATGTTGGGCAGCCACATTTAGTGTTGATGGAAGATGTATTCTCAAGATGAAATTCATAGTCTCTTAACGGAGATATAAAGTATTCTCTTGAGATAAGTTTAATGAGTTTGTTATTCAGAGTGTTAGGTCTAACCACTTTAATGAGACTAAAGTATATATTTATGGAATTGGATTTCATAAATATATAATGAATAACATTAAAGGATTAAACCGGGTACTCAAGGATTAAGATGTAGTAATTTACAAAGTGGCAGTCTACATTAATGACTTTATATTACTACGAATATTTTATAAAGGGGTTGCATGTATAATAAAGTCTTGGGATATAATTTATAGATAAGACCTAGAGTGCAACTATATTTATATAGTGGTATTAAATATAGTTAATGGTAACTTTGGACTTGTCAAGAGTTGACAGAAAAGCGCAAGGCCCATTGGAGCTAGTGTCTTATTGGTCCCTTTTGGTCCCACTCCAAGCCACACACTTAAGCCCAATTGGGAAGGCCCAAAAGGCCAACCCAATTAGATAAATTGGTTAAATACAAAGGGAAAAACGATCAAATTTTTCAGAGGGTAAAAAACACCATTGTGAAGTGGTGTGTATGTGAGTTTTTGTCACTCACTAGTCATCCCTTTTGTTACCAATAGAGAGACCACACATCTTGGGCGTTAGTGGAATTGGAATGAAGATTAAAAGTATTCCCGAGTACTTCAATCTTTGATTTTGAAATTCACCGCTTCAAGGTACGATCTCTTGTTCTCAAAATTCTGAAATTTACTTAGTACGTGTTATCAATATCGAATGAAGTAGATTCGTTTAAAACTTATTTTCCGCTGCACTCATCTTTAATTTCCATCAAATGGTATCAGAGCGGTCTTCAATTTCGTATTGTCTAACATGTTTTGTGAGTTTTAGAATTGGAGATGATAGTTTCATATTGTTAGAAGATTGTGTTTTAATTTTCTGCATGTTATTGAAACTATGATTTGATGAAGACTGAAATTGATGTTATGATGTTGATTAAATTTGAATTTAAGTATTTTAAATTGATCTTTGAGACTTTAACATCAATGAATTTCAGTTTTGACATTATTTTCTGTTCAAGCATGTTCGTTTGAAAGTTGTTTGTTCATGAAAAACGAGGAAAACTGCCTTAGGAAAAATTCTGGAAATTTGAAATTCACGATTTTCGATCGATCGAAAATGATTTTCGATCGATCGAATGAGACAGAGATCAGATTTTTTAGAACGATTGTTTTTCGATTGCTGGTCGATCGATTGAATCTGTTTTTCGATTAATCGAAAGTCAATCGAGTATCAATCGAAAGAGTCAGAGGATCAAGTTCAAATTTTTTAATTTTTTTCGATCGATCGAGGGGTACTTTCAATCGATCGAAAGAAAGAAAATTAGAATTTTTTCTGAGTGTTTTCTCATGTAAAAAGGGCTAAGACAATGTGTAATTAGATTATGCATGTTGAGTAATTAAAAACCTTTTCTTTAAAACATCTAGTGGGAGAGAGATACAAGGGTTGCATCTCACGGCCTCCATTGTCGGTTTAAAGTAGTGTGATTAAGCACCTCGCCTTGGCGTATATGCCTTGCTCCCTTCGGAGGGTGATTGATTCTTGGTACTAAAGGTTAAACTTCTTAAAGATAGATCAAATGTGTTTTTACATTGAGAACGACCACGCTTCCATGGAGTTACTTAGTGATTCACAATGATTCTAGGCAATGGTATACACTAGACTAAGTGTAATGTTAACCTCCCTTCGGAGCTATGTCATTATTACTTAGAGGCTGAAGGTAAAATGACAAATTATTTTTGTTTGGTAAGAGTTACCATGATAGCATTAATAATGAGAATGTTTCTCGCTTAATCATAGTGATTGGTATGACCTCACTTCCGAGGAATATTAATTGCGGGATTGGGTTGTCGTTGCATATATTATATTATGGTTTTATTAAGGTTCCATACTATATGTTTATATGCTAAATAGATAATGTCCAATTTACTTATTATATTCATGTTTATTGTTTTCAGATTTGAATATGGCATCATTTAGCCCACTTGTAACTATTCTTAATCAAAACAAACTGACTGGATCCAACTATGTTGACTGGAAAAGAAACTTGGACATAGTTCTTACTGCTAAAGAGCATAAGTATGTTCTTACTAAACCATGTCCTAGCTTTCCTTCATTAGATGCTCCTTTTGAGGAAAAACAACGATATGATCGTTGGCAGAAATCTAATGAGATGGCCAAGTGCTACATCCTAGCATCTATCTCAAATGTTCTACAGCATCAAATGCAGGATGTAGAACTAGCTTCAGACATCATGCTAAGTCTGAAGGAGATGTTTGGTGAGCAAGGCCGTTCTGCAAGGCAGGAGACCATGAGGCAAATTTATAATACCAAAATGGCTAAAGGTACTTCAGTGAGGGAGCATTGTCTTACAATGATCTCTAATCTGAATACATTGGAAGTTTTAGGTGCCGATATTGATGGAGAATCCCAAGTGGATATGATACTCCAGTCACTACCAAAATCATTCAAGGAATTCAAACTTAACTATAATATGAACAAAAAGATTTATACTTTGTCTGAATTAATGAATGAATTGGTAGCGGCAGAAGGCATTCTTGGTACTTCCCATGTTGAAGCCAATGTTGGTGAAGCTTCTACTTCTCAACCTAAGTCGAAAGGCAAGGGTAAGAAGAAGAAGAAGAAGGACTTCACTAAGCAAGAGGGTAAACAAATTGCCTTAGAGGTTGCTGATAAAGGAAAGAAGATCAAAGGAAAGTGTTTCCATTGTGGTGAGAAAGGACATTGGAAGAGGAATTGTCCAGTATTCAAGGCTGCCAAGAATAAAGGTATGAATAATACA
Source organism: Quercus suber (assembly GCF_002906115.3). Classification (NCBI taxonomy): domain Eukaryota; kingdom Viridiplantae; phylum Streptophyta; class Magnoliopsida; order Fagales; family Fagaceae; genus Quercus; species Quercus suber. Next base: position 184,248 of record NW_027069687.1, on the reverse strand, counting down.
TTCCTTCTTGAAATATGTTTGGTACAGAATCCCACGGATTCCTGGTGTGTGGATTCAGGTTGTACATATCTGCAATTCCTTGCAGGGGTTCCATGAGACCAGAAAGCTTAAAGAAGGGGAGTTGTTTCTTACTTTGGCTGATGGGAGCAAGATTCTAGTTGTAGCTGTTGGTGTTTGTAATTTATGTTTTGAATCTAGAGTTTTAATATTAGAAGACTGTTTGTATGTACCTAATGTTCGTAGGAATTTAATTTCTGCTACTTACTTAGGTAAACATGGATATTGTGTTATCCTAAAAGACAATGTTGTAATAAAGAAGGATAAAGTGTTTATCTGTTCTGGCAATATTGTGGATGGTCTTTATATTTTAACTCCTGATAAGCATGAATTATATAATTCTGAATTAGATAATGACTCTCATGTAAAATCATTAAAGAGAAAATTTCCTTCTACTAGTGATGCATATCTTTGGCACTTGCGTTTAGGTCATATTAATTCAAATAGGATTCAAAGACTGATCAAAGATGGACTCTTAGAGCCCATGGACTTTGATGAATTTCCTGTTTGTGAATCTTGTTTGGAAGGTAAAATGACCAAACGACCTTTTAATGCAAAAGGTAGAAGAGCCCAAGATTTGCTAGAGCTAGTGCATTCTGATGTTTGTGGTCCTATGTCAATCCAAGCAAGAGGTGGCTATGAGTATTTCATTACTTTCACTGATGATTACTCAAGATATGGTTATGTGTACCTAATGAAACGGAAGTCTGAAACCTTTGAAAAGTTCAAAGAGTTTAGGGCTGAAGTTGAGAATCAATTAGGTAAACGCATAAAGGCCATTCGATCTGATCGTGGTGGCGAATACCTTCTTGGGGATTTTAAGGATTACTTAACTAAGAATGGGATTGTATCCCAATTGACTGCACCTGGAACTCCACAACAAAATGGTGTAGCAGAAAGAAGGAATAGGACTCTTTTAGATATGGTTAGGTCCATGATGAGTTATTCAACTCTACCTATTTCTTTTTGGGGATATGCCTTAAACACAGCAATGTATCTTCTGAATTTAGTACCTTCGAAGTCTGTTCCTAAAACACCTGTGGAGTTGTGGAATGGGCGTAAGCCTAGTATGAGACATCTCCATATTTGGGGTTGTCCTGCACATGTGTTAAAAGGAAAGTCTGACAAGTTACAGTCTAAAACAGAAGTGGTTTTCTTTGTTGGGTATCCAAAAGGAACTGTTGGAGGTTTATTCTATAGTCATAAAGATAATAAAGTGTTTGTTAGCACAAATGCCAAATTCTTGGAAAATGACTATATGAATAATTTTACTCCTAGAAGTAGAGTTGTGTTGGCTGAAATGAATGAATCTGTAAATGAACAACCAATAGATGAAACTAGGGATGATGTGGCTGTATTAGATACACCACAAGATACTACTCATGACATGTCTAGTACTCAGGTGCCTCGTCGTAGTGGGAGAATTGTTCGGCCTCCTATAAGATTCATAGGTTTGGGAGAAACTTATGAAGCTATCTCAGAAGAGGTTGAATCGGATCCCTACACATATGATGAAGCTATAAATGATATAGATGCACATCATTGGGTCCAAGCTATGAAATCTGAATTAGATTCCATGTATTCCAATCAAGTTTGGGATCTTGTAAAGGCGCCTAACGGCATTAAACCTGTTGGTTGCAAATGGGTTTACAAGAGGAAGAGAGGGATAGATGGAAAGGTTGAAACCTTTAAAGCAAGGCTAGTGGCGAAAGGGTATACACAAAAAGAAGGTATTGATTATGATGAAACCTTTTCTCCAGTAGCAATGCTTAAATCTATCAGAATTCTCTTATCCATTGCTGCTCATTTTGATTATGAGATTTGGCAAATGGATGTCAAGACTGCATTTCTTAATGGCAATCTTGAAGAGGAAATCTATATGATGCAACCGGAAGGTTTCATAGCAAAGAACCAAGAGCATATGGTATGCAAGTTGCAAAGGTCCATTTATGGACTTAAGCAAGCATCTAGGTCATGGAACATCAGATTTGATCAAGCAATCAAGACATTTGGTTTTGAACAAAATCTTGATGAACCATGTGTGTACAAAAGACATCAAGATAAAGTAGTAATGTTCCTAGTGCTTTATGTTGATGATATTCTACTCATTGGAAATGATGTAGGGGTAATGTCATCGGTAAAGGTTTGGTTGTCAAGCCAATTTGATATGAAGGACTTGGGTGAGGCTAACTTTATTCTAGGGATCAAGCTTTGGCGAGATCGTAAGAATAAGATGTTAGGCTTATCACAAGCTGGATATATAGATAAGGTTCTAGAACGGTTTAGCATGCAAAACTCCAAGAAAGGATTGCTTCCTTTCAGACATGGAGTTCCTCTGTCTGATGACCAAAGGCCTAAGACTCAAGAAGAAGAAGATATGATGAGACAAGTTCCTTATGCTTCTGCAGTAGGAAGTCTCATGTATGCCATGCTTTGTACTAGACCAGATATCTGCTATTCAGTTGGCATGGTCAGCCGATATCAATCAAATCCAGGACCAAAACATTGGCAAGCTGTAAAGCATATTCTCAAGTATCTACGGAGAACGAGAGATTATATGCTTGTTTACCAAAGTGAGGATTTGATACCTATTGGCTATACAGATTCAGATTTTCAATCGGATCTAGATTTCAGAAAATCCACTTCAGGATGTGTTTTCACCTTGGGAGGTGGAGCCATTAGTTGGCGGAGTATTAAGCAATCTTGTATTGCAGACTCCACCATGGAGGCAGAATATGTTGCTGCTTGTGAAGCAGCAAAGGAAGCTGTATGGCTCAAGAAGTTCCTTTCTGACCTTGGTGTAATAAGAATGGAGCAAGTTCCAATCACATTGTTTTGTGATAACAGTGGAGCAGTTGCACAATCTAAAGATCCAAGGAATCACAAGAAAGGAAAGCACATTGAGAGGAAGTACCATATCATTCGAGATATTGTTGCTCGTGGAGATGTGGTGGTAGCAAAGATTGAAAGTGCAAATAATCTAGCAGATCCATTTACTAAAGCTTTGCCTCAAAGGACTTTCGAGTCACATTTGGAGAGAATGGGAGTTAGATTAGTGCACAATAGTCTTTAGGGCAAGTGGGAGATTGTTAGGATTAGTGCCCTTAAATCCTATTGTATGATGCTATGTATGATATTAAGTTTGACATTGTGTATGACATTATGTATGACTTAATATTGTGTTTAATGAATTTGTTTTATTATTATCTGAAATAATAGTAACATAAATATTCGGACATTATCACATAGTCCATGAGATGCATAGTATGTGATTTATGTGAAGAGTCACAGAAGATATAAATCACAAGTTCTTTGTAAACTCAGAATTATAGTTCGTAGTCGGTGATGAAATTGGGCATTTCATCTGCGAAGACTATAACATATCAATCATGATGATTTGTCTTGATCATGGAAGTGGTGACTTCTGGTTGATGTGTTAATATGTTTTAAAACTTAAGACATATTGAACTGGACCGCTGTGAGATTTATTATTCTCCTAAAGACTGTCAAAGGAATAATAAATCTCACGACTTGTATTTGCATGAACTCTTAATCTTGAGAGAATAATGGACCTGATCATGAGGTGTAGGTTGCTTTGATATATCGGGAGTGAGATCTAAAGTTATGGTCAAAACCTCAGTATGTTGGGCACCCACATTTAGTGTTGATGGAAGATGTATTCTTAAGATGGAATTCATAGTCTCTTAATGGAGATATAAAGTATTCCCTTGAGATAAGTTTAATAAGTTTGTTATTTAGAGTGTTAGGCCTAACCACTTTAGTGAGACTAAAGTATATATTTATGGAATTGGATTTCATAAATATATAATGAATAACATTAAAGGATTAAACCGGGTACTCAAGAATTAAGATGTAATTTACAAAGTGGCAGTCTACATTAATGACTTTGTATTACTACGAATATTTTATGAAGGGGTTGCATGTATAATAAAGTCTTGGGATATAATTTATAGATAAGACCTAGAGTGTAACTATATTCATATAGTAGTATTAAATATAGTTAATGGTAACTTTGGACTTGTCAAGAGTTGACAGAAAAGCCCAAGGCCCATTGGAGCTAGTGTCTTATTGGTCCCTTTTGGTCCCACTCCAAGCCACACACTTAAGCCCAATTGGGAAGGCCCAAAAGGCCAACCCAATTAGATAAATTGGTTAGATACAAAGGGAAAAACGTTCAGATTTTTCAGAGGGTAAAAAACACCATTGTGAAGTGGTGTGTATGTGAGTTTTTTGTCACTCACTAGTCATCCCTTTTGTTACCAATTGAGAGACCACACATCTTGGACGTTAGTGGAATTGGAGTGAAGATTAAAAGTATTCTCGAGTAGTTCAATCTTTGATTTTGAAATTCACCGCTTCAAGGTACGATCTCTTGTTCTCAAAATTCTGAAATTTACTTAGTACGTGTTATCAATATCGAATGAAGTAGATCCGTTTAAAACTTATTTTCCACTGCACTCATCTTTAATTTCCATCAAAAAGCACTCCTCAACATTTGTTAGTAATGTGGGTATAAATAGTGTAAGCATGGAAAGTGTGTATCAGACTGGACAGGCTGGCAGAACAGAATGTCTCGTAGGTGTCTCGCAGGAAGGCCTTACCCGTGAGATACTCGCAAGACACAGCTATCTCCATCTGGCCTGACTCTTCGCATTTCAGCATGTGCAAGGCACATGAGTTACTTCCCAGGATGCTAAGTCGCGAGATACCCGTGAAAACACTTCAATCTTCAATTGCTTGAGTCTTCACACACTCTCTCTCTCTAACACACAACCTTTACAATGAAATCCCACAATAAATACAGGGTACAACAGATTGAATAAAATTACAATCAAATTTGGAACGGAATAAAAGCCAACAAAACACTTAGTTGTAAATAACAACTTTACAGTTCACCACCTAAGATTTGTTGTGAATATGTTGTGAACGTATATAGCATTTCTTATATAAAAATCAAAACCTGATGGCGCTAAATTTTTCTTACAGATTGGGGTAGACCTTTACCGTAAGAGTGTGGGCGTTCACTTGTTCAAAGCCAAATTATTGTTAGACTAGAGGCCTTTACCCCCTATGCAATTCGAAGCTCTTAGTGTATATGTTGGGATAAGATAGCTTGACCCCGGTTAATTAATTCAATTACCCAAATTGATTAATTAGGTTCAATTACATACAAATCATGAAAGCACCAACAAATCACAAATTAAACCACATGCAGCGAAAATTAACTTGACATGGTGATTTTTTGACAAATAGGGAAAAAATCTCGCAAGGCAAAAACCCTACCAAGTGATTTTAAGGCCACCACTCCCAAGAATCCACTAATCAACAATCAAGAATTTACAAGTATAAGGAATCTTACCAACTACCTTGGTCTATCCTGAAATACCAACCTACAATTAAACCTTCGCTCCAATACTCAATTGGACTTAATCTTGCAGTAGCTTTCTTTCCTTTGATGCGCAAATCTCCAATCTGTGACTAACCCTTTGCACAAATCTTAGTATGTGACTAACTCCAGCAACTTGAACAATGTTGTTGGTGGCAAAGTTCTTCACTTCATCAACAATGAAGATTAAGAAGCACTTGGTTACAAATCCCTATGGCATTCAAATGCAGTAGCTTCTCTCAGAGAAAATAAATCTTTTGGTCTTTGTATCTGTATGTGACGGCTCTTAAAATAAGTCTTATATATGTCTAGGATTGTGAGAAAATAAACCCTACACAAATACATAAGCCTAGGCCGAATTTCAAATCTGGAAAACTGAAAATCGCAATTCTCAATAGATTGAGTTGCTGTCGAGCTATCTATCGAGCTTCACATTAAGTCTCGATAGCAAGGATCTGTCGAGCTATCTATCGAGACTTAATGAACATTTTTTCTTCTCTCATTTCTTGGACCAATCTTCATGACTTTTAATATGAACACTTGATATGCTTGAACAACATATTCCTTGATATATTAAACCCATCTTAGATCTACCCAATTACAAGTAAAGTGCATTTTGTCAAAAGATTAGCCAATTACATAAAATATGACCCTAACAGTACATATATATATATATATAGTGTTGGAGAATTTTAATATTATTTAATTAAGATGAATAAATATGACAACATAAATATAATAATATGGGAGTTAACATGGAAGATAAGGATTTAATGAAAAGTTTAATCTCACATTGAAAAGGAGAGAGGCTTTTTTATTCTTTTTAATTGTGGTGATTAATGGGCTGATATGTATTAATTTAGATATTGGCTAGATACTTTCATAAATAATTTCTATATTCATTGGTGAGTAAATGACCTTTTTATTATGGGAAATAAAGAGTCATTCACCCACTTAATGAACTAGCCTTCGGGCCTATTTATTTCTTTGAAAACTTCTTATCTGATCCATTTATTGTGCAAATCGACCCCATCAGCATTATATCTAGCAATTAGTATTATAACGCCCACTACATTAGAATAATGGACCTAATTAATCAGATAAATTTGGGTAATAATTTTGTGAGCCCCATTGAGCCTATATATAGACTCATTAAGACCCAATACAATATACAGAGAGACTCTTGGCAAGAAATGGTGTTCTTTTTTGTGGAGCTTTGGGTTTGAACACTTTGTGCAAAGGTTATTCTAGTCATACACATTTGTTGGGCTATTACCTGGGGCTTGAACACTTTGTGCAGAGGTTATTATAGCCATACTACATTTGTTGGGCTATTGTATCCTTGGAGAGACAAGTCAGATAAGGTATGTGCTGGTTACAAAGATTAGCCAACTAAGGGCTTGAAACTCCTAAAAAAGAGGGAGTGTCATGCCTAAATCCAAATAATGTTGTGTATTTTTATCTTCAAATTAATAATATTCAAAAGTATTATTCAGTTTCTCTGTGTTATTTCCATTATTATTGTGTTTGCATCAACAATTTTATGGAGATTCAGACATGGAGCCTACACAAGAGAAACCAAATGAGATTGTTGGAGATCTCAACAAACCATTCCACTTTAAGGGAGCCCACATCAAGAGGTGGAAAGGAAAGACCTCTTCTACTTGAGTCTTCTTAGGGTCGTCTACATCCTCACTAAAAAAATGCTTCTACCAATGAGATGAGTGATGAAGAACTTTGTCTCCATCAAGCAAAAATAGATAAGTATACAAAAGATTAATATAATTGTCGCTCTTATCTTTTGAATAGCCTTGCTGATCATATCTATGATTTTTATGATACAACTTATAATTCTGCCAAAAAAATATGGAAAACTTTACAAAGCAAGTACGATACCGAGGAGGTCGGTGCAAAGAAGTACGCTACTAGTAGATTTTTCCATTACCAAATGGTAGATGTGAAATCAGTGGTGGATCAAGCACAAAACTTCCAAATGATTATGGTAGAATTGAGATCTGAAGGCATAAAGATTGAAGATAATCTGGTGGTAGCTGGCATGGTTCATAAACTACCACAATCTTGGAGGCAGTTCCAATAGACTTTGCAACACAAATAAAAGGAGATATCCTTGGAGACTTTGATCACACACATCCATGTGGAGGAGGAAGCTAGAGGACAAGATGCACTCATGATACAAGAGAGCAATGGTAATTCCACCACAAAGGTAAACCTTATTTCTGCCAATAATAATATGCCCAAAAATGATTTTCCTAGAAATGGCCAATTGAAGCCTAAAAAAAGAGTTTTCAAAAATAATAATAGACTTCAAGGAAGTGGAAACCAGAATAAAAATAACAATAAGAACCAAGGTTCTTGGGAGTGGTGAGGTCGATTTGAAATTCACCTCTGGACTTGTGTAAACATTGAAATATGTACTTTACACGCCATCCATGAGGAAGAATTTGATGTCAAGTTTCTTGCTTAACAATGCTAGCTTCAAGCAAATTATGAAATCTAATAATTATGTAATCACTAAATAGGGATTATTTGTGGGAAAGAGTTATGCTTGTGATGGAATGTTTAAATTAAATGTTGAGAATGATAAAGCATCTACCAGTTCAGTTTATATGCTTTCTCCTATTAATTTTTGGCATGCTCGTTTGTGTCATATAAATAGTAGACATGTGAGAACCATGAGTAGTTTAGGATTAATTCCAAGACTTTCAAAAGATTTTGAAAAATGTGAAACTTGCAGTCAAGCTAATATTACAAAAATATCTCATAAAAGAGTTGTAAGAAATACCAAATTGCTTAAGTTAATTCACTTTAATTTATGTGAATTCGAGTGAATTTTAACTCATGGAGGAAATAAATATATTATCACTATTATTGATGATTTTTCAAAATATACAACTGTTTATTTGTTAAAAAATATAAGTAATGCTTTTGAAAAATTTCAAGATTTTTTTAAAAGAAGTTGAAAATCAATTCGGTAGAAAAATAAAAAGAATAAGAAGAGCTAGAGGCCGTGAGTATGATTCAAGTGCATTCAACTCATTTGTTCAGTCTTTGAGAATTATCCAAGAAACTACTACACCATATTCACCTGCTTCTAATGGTGTGGCTAAAAGAAAAAATAGAACTCTAATTGAGTTAACAAATGCCATGTTAATTGAATTTGGTGCACCTTTACATTTTTCGGGTGGACCTATTTTAACTACGTGTCATGTTTTGAATAGGGTGCCATATAAAATAAAATAAAATAAACATATTCCACACCTTTTGAGATGTGGAAGAGACATAAGCCAAATTTGGGATATTTGAGAGTATGGGATTGTCTTGCTTATGTAAAGCTTACTGACCCTAAAATACTGAACTTAGGTATAAGAGCTACTACCTGTGCTTTTCTTAGTTATGCGATTAATAGTACAACCTACAGATTTTTTGATCTTGAAAACAAAATAATTTTTGAATCTGGTGATGTAATTTTTCATGAAGAAAAATTTCATTTTAAATTGAAAAATAGTGAGGGTGAATAAAATATTTTGTCACAACCTAGTTCTTCTACTTCTCATTTACAAAATCAAGAAAATTTTGAAATAGAACCTAGAAGAAGTAAAAGAGCTAGAGTTGAAAAAGATTTTGGACCTACTTATTACATTTTTAATATTGAGGAAAATCCCCAAAATTTAAAAGAAGCTTTGACATCACTTGATGCTATATTTTGGAAAGAGACTGTAAATGATGAAATGGAATCTCTAATTTCTAATAGAACTTGGAAATTAGTAGACCTTCCACTAGATTGTAAAACCATAAATTGTAAATGGGTCCTTAGAAAAGAGTTAAAACTGGATGGATTAATAGGTAAGTTTAATGCTAGACTCATTGCAAAAGGCTTTAAACAAAAAGTTGATCTCGATTTATTTGATACATTTTCTTCGGTAACAAGAATTACGCCTATTAGATTGTTAATTACTACTGCAACAAATTTTTATTTGAAAATTCATCAAATGGATGTAAAAACTGTTTTTCTAAATGGGAACTTAGAGGGAGAGATTTATATGGATCAACTTGAAGCTAGTGTAGAGCCTGGACAAGAAAGCAAGGTATGTAAGCTAAATAAATCCATATATGCCTTAAAACAAGCACCTAAACAGTGGCATGAAAATTTAGATTCCTACATGATTGAGAATGGTTATAAATCAAATGAATGTGATAAATGTATTTATTCTAAATCATAGAATAATTTACATGTTATTATTAGCCTCTATGTAGATGATATGTTGATTTTTTGCTCAAATATGCGTGTTATAAATGAGACAAAAAATATGATTAAAAGCAATTTTGATATGAAAGATTTTAGTGAGGATAATTTTATTTAGGCATGAGAATTACAAAAACAGGTGATAGAATATTTCTTGATCAATCCCATTATGTTGGGAAAGTTTTGAGAAAAAACAATTTTCATGATCACAAAAGTGTAGCTACTCCTTTTGATTCTAATGTTCATTTATTTCCTATGAATATTGATGATGAGTTTTATAATCAAAAGGATAATGCTAGCATCAATGGTAATTTGCACTATGCTACTGATTGTACTAGACCTGACATTACATATGTAGTAGAAGTGCTTAGTAGATTTACTAGCAAGCCTAGTAGAGATAACTAGCTAGCTATTGAGCGAGACATGAGATATTTAATTGGTACAAAAAGTTATGGCTTATTTTATAAAAAGTACCTTGTTGTAATTGAAGCTTTTAGTGATGCCGATTGGAATACTTGTCAAGTGATTCTCTCTCTACCACTGATTATATTTTTACCTTAGGTAGTGGTGCTATTGGAAATCTAAAAGGCAAACAATTATTGCTAATTCATTACTAATTCAATAATGGAAGCTGAATTAATAGCATTAGCTTCAGCTAGTGAAGAGGCAAATTGGCTTAGAGATTTATTATATCAAATTCCACGTTGAGAAAAGCCAGTTCCACTTATATTAATTCATTGTGATAGCACTGCCACAATTGTTAGAGTTAAAAACCGTTATTACAACATGCGGTAAGTCCAAGCCTATAAGAAGAAAACACAGTACCATGCGATCTTATTTGAGTAGTGGCATCATAACAGTGGATTATGTTATATCTAATGATAGTCTTGCGAATCTATTTACAAAGGCCTTGGCAAAAGATAGGGTCTGGATTACATTGAGTGGGATGAGACTAGAGTCCATAGATTCATAAGCCATGTGTGAGGATACCCAACCCAAAGACCAAAGATCTTGAGAATTGGGTTCAATAGGAAAAACAAATCATACAATGATAGTAAAAAATGCACTATTTATTTCTTTAATTATTTTATTTTGTAAATAATTTTGTAATTGTTCATCTCTATGGTATAAGTGCATTTATTTTGTAATGTTGGAGAGGTTGAGTAAAAAAACTCTTAATGAAATTTGAAACTCAAATGAGTGGGTTGTCAAAATTACAAGAGCACCCTTAACATAATTTCACCTATGTGAGTGTAGAGGTGGGGCCGCTCCCTATGAGATTTAGACTTAATCTCAAATACACTCATGAAAATGGGATCAGCGCACGACCATAAAGTGTTAGCTATAAAAGTTCATGTCAACCCCTAGGTTGTTATGTGTAAGCAGTGACGCTAAATTTCCACAAAGCAGTCATAGTTCAAGTCGGAGACCACTACGACTCTGGAGTTGAAATCGTCGTTTTACTAAATGAAGGTTCAATGCAGAGCACACTTCATGATACATAGTGACCCATCTTTACCTGATAATATCTCTTTAACTAATAAAATTTAATATTAAAATGAGTGAGGGATTGTTGGAGCATTTTAATATTATTTATTTAATATAAATAAATATGACAACGTAAATATAATAATATGAGAGTTAATATGGAAAATAAGGAGTTAGTGGAATGTTTAATCTCACATTGAAAATGAGAGAGACTTTTTTATTCTTTTTAATTGTGGTAATTAATTGGCTAATATGTATTAATTTAGATATTGGGCTAGATATATTCGGAAATAATTTCCATATTCATTGGTGAGTAAATGACCTTTTTATTATGGAAATTAAATAGTCATTCACCCACTTAATGGACTAGCTGTTGGGCCTATTTATTTCTTCAAAAACTCCTTATCTGATCCATTTATTATGTAACTCCAACCCATCAACATTATATCTAGCAATTAATAACACCCACTACATCAGATTAATAGACCTAATTAATCAGATTAATTTGGGTAATAATTTCATGAGGCCCATTGAGCCTATATATAAACTCATTTAGACCCAATACAATATATGGCAAACACCAAAAAAAAAAAATACAACAATTACAAGCATTCTAGCGATACAACATTTGTTGGACTTAAATTAACCAATCAAGAGCTTGAATCTCTTTAAAGAGAGCGAGTGTCGTCCCTCAATCCAAATAATGTTGTGTATTTTTATCTTCAAATTAAAAATATTCAAAAGTATTATTCAGTTTCTTTTTGTGTTATTTTCATTATTATTGTGTTTGCACCAATCTGTAAGTTATATACACTGCCCCATTGGTGATGAAACATGTCAATAACTTAAATGTATGTGACCTAATTCAGTTGAGGACAAATGCACTAGACTATAACTAACATCCCCAGGCTGGAAATTGTTATTTTACTCCCAGTGTTCAATTGTATCCACACCACGCAAATGTGGTGTGAGACAATACGACTCTTCCCAAACCTCCTTAAGGGATTAGTCGTCCTCTGCCACATAACGTAACCCACAAACCAAGCTTTTCAATTGCAACCACAACCCACACCCTTACCTGGTTAGGTCTATTGTAACCTGGATCACATTTCAAAAAAATTATTTTCAAAATTAAAATAAACACGAATAAAGAAAATTGTTTTTCACGAAATGCATGCATGCCCAGGAGGAGCAAATCAAGATTAGGATTTCACAATTGCAAAATGAGACATCCAAGGAAGACGCTTGCATAAGATTATGGAGATTATGCATGAATCATGAAACTATTTACAATTATCAATATGGAAAACAGTTCAACTGTGTCCTATTATTAAAATCTAAATCCAAGAAAACCCAGGGAATCAAAGGATTGAAACCCAAGTGGCCCAAAATGATTGGTCTCTAACTTTATTATTCGAGATTCTAGTTGTTAGAACTATAAAATGAAAACCCATTTGGGCAATGATTTCAAATCCCATTCATCAACATCTTGACTACTTACTAGTGTAGAGATTTGCCAGCGCTGATATTGTAATTACCCCGCATATCATTGACGTTGTTATTATTATTATTATTTTATTCATAGGATTGAGATACTGTAGGCTTAACACACGTGAGATTATGGTTAGAAAAGTTTATATATCTTAAACCTTAGGGAACAAGAGTAATTAAATTAAGTTTAAAAAAAAGTAATACATAGATCATAAATGCATTTTGATAGTAACTGCAGTTCACTACCCCACCAAGCCCAGATCTTTGATGGATTAAATACAAGGTAGAGGAAGAGATTCATTGCTAAAGAGGCTAGAATGTGTATTTTTCCCTTGGAGTCTAGAAGAAATACAATTGAAGAGACAACCAATTGTTCCAAGTATGATTTCTCATTTGTTAGAAATAAAGAATTAAAAAGGTTATAATTTTATCATGGAATCGTTAGTGATGTTTAGATTGTTTAGAAGGGTAGTTTCCTAGAATATAGTTTATGTTAGGTTCTAAAGGTTTAGGAATTTATGTATTTAGAACTCTAATTTGTAATATTGGCAAACCATAATCAAAACAATATGTTTAGTCTTGTTATAGTGTGCCCAAAGTTGTTTAATTATTGTAAAGTTGGAATCGAGAGACTGTAGATGCATTGGGGCATTTCGGTCTGGCTCGATCGATCAAAGAATAGATTCGATCGATCGAAAGTCGACCAAATTGCGTTTTCTGCAGAATTTCCAACTCAGCCCTAACTCATTAAAAGTTTAGGATTTTATGTTTTTGCCCTAGGTATATAAGGCAAAAACCTAGCCACGTTTTTAGAGTCGCTCCAGTTGTATTGTTGCTCATACATTGCTGTTTTGTGTAAATCTCCTGTGAGATCTAGAGGAGCTTTCCTTTACGCAAAACTTAGGGTTTTCTAGATAGAGATAGTATTAACATCTTGATGATCAACTTGGTTGCTACCATTGAAGCTTAAAGAATATCAAGCGGGGGTGCTTGTAGCTGATTGAAGAATTCAAGAAAGAAGGAGTCCGTGGATTCGAAGCTTGCCCGTGGTCGTGTCAGTAAGTTCTACTGGTGGGTAGCATTAGGAAGTTGAGTAGGGAGCTTGTAATCCTTTTGTATGAACTTCGATTCTTTCATAGTGGATTCAAGTTTGCCTTGAGGATCGGTGGGTCAAATCCTCCCCAGGTTTTTACCGTGTGGTTTCTTAGGTGATCATATCATTGTGTCTTTTATTATTCCGCTGCTTTATTATTCTTGATATGATTGTTTGATTGCTTTAATCTAGAATTGCATAATTTGACTAAGTAACAACTTGGCTAATTAATCTAGGCTAACCAATCAGGTTGTGTTAAGGGGTCTAAATTTCCATCAAGTGGTATCAGAGCAGGTAGCTCTTTTGTTTGAGTTTTTTTATTTCTGAGCTGATCCTTGACCCCTGTTGTCATGGAGCATGGACACTCTCTTGTTGTTCTTCCTCACTTTGATGGGAATAACTATGCTTATTGGAAAGTAAGGATGAAAGCATTCCTGAAATCCATTGATGAGAGAGTTTGGAATTCCATTGAGTACGGATGGGAGAAGCCCACTACTCCTGTGAGTGAGTGGCAAACTTCTGAAAAAGAAGCAGCAGGCTTCAATAACAAAGCTATGAATGTCATCTTCAATGCTGTTTCTATGGAGGAATTTAAGAGGATCTCTAATATTGAGGTTGCTCATATTGCTTGGAAAATCCTCCAAACTGTGCATGAAGGCACAAAGGCAGTTAAGATAAACAAACTGCAGCAATTAACTTCTAGGTTTGAGAGCATTAGGATGTCTGATGATGAATCCTTTGATGAATTTTATGCCAAACTGAATGATATTGTTAATTCTGCTTTTAATTTGGGTGAAATCTATGATCAACCTAAAATTGTTAGGAAGATACTTAGATCTTTAACTGAA
>NW_027069687.1:111659-166042 GCF_002906115.3 Quercus suber | reverse complement strand
TTAATTAGGGTTTTGTCACGGATTTGCCAAGGGGGAGTTTGTTAGGTTCTAAGGTCTTAGGATTTTATGTATTTAGAACTCTAATTTGTAATGTTGGCAAACCATGATCAAAACAATGTATTTAGTCTTGTTTAGGCTTGCTCAAAGTTGGTTTATTATTGTAAAGTTGGAATCGAGTGGCTGCAGAAGTACTTGGGACTTTCAGCCCGGCTGATCGATCGAATAATAGACTCGATCAATCAAAAATCGCACAGGTTGTTTTTTTCTGCAGAATTTCCAACTCAGCCCTACTTCATTAAACGTTTAGGGTTTTATGTTTTTACCCTAGGTATATAAACAAAACCCTAGCCACGTTTTTGAGGGTTGCTCCAATTGTATTGTTGCTCATACATTGCTGTTTTGTGTAAATCTCTTATGAGATCTTTAAAGAGTTTTCCTTTACACAAAGCTTAGGGTTTTCAAGTTGGAGATATTATCTACATCTTGATGATCAACTTAGTTGCTACCATTGAAGCTTAAAGAATATCAAGCGGGGGTGCTTGTAGCTGATTGAAGAATCCAAGAAAGAAGGAGTCCGTGGATTCGGAGCTTGCACGTGGTCGTGTCAGTAAGTTCTACTGGAGGGTAGCATTAGGAAGTCAAGCGGGGAGCTTGTAGTCCTTCTGTATGAACTTCAATTCTTTCGCATAGTGGATTCAGGTTTACCTTGAGGATAGCTAGGTTAAATCCTCCCCAGGTTTTTACCGTGTGGTTTCCTGTGTTCATTTATTTTTCGCTGCTTTATATCTTGATATGATTATTTGATTGCTTTAACCTAGAATTGCATAATTTGTCTAAGTAACAACTTGGCTAATTAATCTAGGCTAACCAATCTGGTTGTGTTTTAAGGGGTCTAAAACCGTTCATGATTAATTAATAACTTGGCTAATTAATCAATCAATTTGAATCACAAAGGGTTAATTCATTTTTGGCCTATCAAGTTGTATCAGAGCAGGCACACTCTGATTAGGTTTAATCTTTATTGTGTTGATCAATTGACCCTTGTTGTCATGGTTGTAACCGGCTTGAAGATATCTTTATTTTCAAATACATCTTGTTTTTCTAATCACTATTTGTTTAAGTATCTCAGAAAATACAAGTCTAAAATTTATTTGAATTCATTTATGATGACTATTGGAAAAGATATCAATTTGGCTAAGAAGAAACAAGATTGTCTTAGAATGAAAATGTGCAAAGGAGTTCATCTGAGAAGAGTGAAAGTTAAAGGCTTAGCTCATAAAAGGTAGTTGAGAGAAAGCACCATTCCCACTAATTTGTCATCTAAGCATGAAGTGTGTTTTATGATGAAGTCCGCATTTAAAGTGATAGGCACATGTTTGTGGTACCTTGACAGTGGCTACTCAAGACACATGACTGGAGACTGATCTCTCTTCAAGGTTTTCGAGTCTAAGAAAGGTGGCAATGTCACTTTTGGTGATGGAAGCAAGTCACAGATTAAAGGGAAATGAATTATCTCTCTACCTGGACTGTCGGACATTGCAAATATTCTTTATGTAGAAGGTCTAAGGGTGAACCTGTTGAGCATAAGCCAAATATGTGATCAAGACTTCATACTACTATTCTCAAAGGGAAAGTGTCTTGTCATGGATGAGTCTGGAAAGCAGCTCATTAGTGGTGTTCGCACTTTAGACAACTATTATGGATTGGTTCTTGATTCTGATATTGTGTGTAATAGCATTCTTTTGCCTAATAAAGATCTATGGCATCAATGAATGGGACATGCTAGTTACAAACATCTTTATATTGTATCTAAGCATGAATCAGACTTGAGGATGCCAAAACTTAGTAGAATGAGCAATGTAGTGTGTGGACCATGTCATCTTAGAAAATAAATGAAAGCTAAGCATTCAAGTACTCAAACATCAGCTACATCTAGACCATTGGATCTCTACATTTAGATCTTATGGGTCCAACTAGAACTGAGTCTCTTGGTGGTAAGAGATACATCATGGTTATGGTAGACGACTTCACTAGATACACTTGGGTCATTCTCCTACAATCCAAGTCTGATGCTCTTAAGCACATTGAGGCTTTGTGCATAAGACTGCATTATGAAAAGAGTCTAAAGATTGATCGAATTCAAAGTGACCATGGTAAAGAATTCGAGAACTCATATATGGAGTCCTTTTGCACAAGATTAGGTATATCTCGAGAATTCTCTACTCCTATTACCCCTCAGCAGAATGGTGTGGTAGAAAGAAAGAACAGAGTTATTCAGGAGATGGCCAGAGCCATGTTGCATAATAAAAATGTGGCTAGAAAATTATGGGGAAAAGTAGTTAACACTGCATGTCATACGGTTAATAGGGTATACTTCAAACCCGGTACCAAAAAGACTCCTTATGAGTTATGGGAAGGAAGGAAACCAAATGTGAACTATTTCAGAATCTTTGGAAGCACTTGTTTCATCCTCAAGGATAGAGAGAATGTGGGAAAGTTTGACTCTCGGAGTGATGAAGGTATATTTTTGGGTTACTCTTCTACAAGCAAGGCCTATCGGGTATACAACAAAAGAACTATGAAGGTAATGAAGACAGTAAATGTTGTCATTGATGAGTCTTCAGATTCCAGTTCTGAGAAAAGCATCGAGGAACTTCCCAAGGAAATTCTTCCTCCTGAGCCTAAGGAAGTTCAAGACATTGTTGAACAAGAACCTGGATCTCCAAGTACTCCCGGTACTCCCAGTGTTGTGGAAGACTTAGCGGACATACCGACTTCACCAGATTCTAAATCTCATGAAGAGAAAGGACCTTCCTCCAGGATTAAATTAAATCATCCTCCAGAAGTTATTGTGGGAAATATGAATGAACTCACATTAAGGAAACGTACAGTTGATAAATGTGTTGCTAACTTTATGTCTTATTCTTGCTATTTGTCACAGTTTCAACCCACTAAAGTTGAGGAAGCATTACAAGATGAAAGTTAGGTCGAAGCAATGCATGATGAACTGCTTCAGTTTTAGAGGAATGATGTTCGAACTCTAGTACCTAGATTGGAGGTTGAGCACATCATCAGTACAAAGTGGATATTCTGCAATAAGACTGATGAAGAAGGCAATGTGATCCGCAACAAGGCTCGGCTTGTAGCTCGAGGATACTCACAAATAGAAGGAGTAGACTATGATGAAACATTTGCCCCAGTTACCCATATGGAGTCCGTCAGAATTCTCCTTGCCCTAGCATGTCATCTAAAGTTCAAACTTTATCAGATGGATGTGAAGACTGCTTTCTTGAATGGGTTGCTTAAAGAGGATGTCTATGTGGATCAACCAAAATGATTCATTGATCCACACTTTCTGGATCATGTGTTGTACCTCAAGAAAGCACTTTATGGATTGAAGCAAATCCCTAGAGCTTGGTATGATAGACTAATACAATATCTGATGTCACATGGGTTCACAAGAGGAAAGGCTAATCAAACTCTCTTCATCAAAAAGGAAGATAGCAAGTTGATAGTTGCTCAAGTCTATGTTGATAATATCATCTTTGGGTCGACTAAGGATGAACTTGCTCATGGCTTCTCAAAACTCATGCAGGCCAAGTTTGAGATAAGCATGATTGGAGAGCTAACTCACTTCCTTGGATTGCAGATTTGCCAACAAGATTCAGGTATATTCCTATCTCAATATAAATATGCTAAGAATCTTGTGAAAAATTTTGGTTTAGAATCTACTAGTTCTATTAGAACCCCTATGAGCCCAAATGTTAAACTCACTATAGACTTGTTAGGCAAGAGTGTTGATCCTTCTCTATATAGAAGCATGATAGGTAGTCTTCTTTACCTTACTACTAGTAGACCTGACATTAGTTACAATGTTGGTGTGTGTGCTAGATATCAGGCTAACCCCTAAGAATCACATATGACTGCTTTAAAAAGAATTATAAAGTATGTCAAAACCACTGCTGAGTTCAATGTGTGGTACAGTAAAGACACAAATGATGTCTTAGCTAGGTATTCTGATGCGGATTGGGCTGGGAATGCTGATGATAGAAAGAGTACTTCAAGAGGTTGTTTTTATGTGGGTAACAATCTTGTCTCCTAGATAAGCAAAAAGCAGAACTTCATCTCTTTATCCACTGTAGAAGCTGAGTACATTACTGCTGGTAGTTGTTGCACCCAACTCCTCTGGATGTAAAAACTCCTTCATGATTATAGTATTTATCAAGAGCATCTCACTATCTATTGTGACAATACCAATGCCATCAATATCTCTAAGAATCCGGTTCAACATTCTCGAACCAAACACATAGAGATTCGACATCACTTCATTAGGGAGCTTATCGAAGATGGTATTCTCACTCTAGAGTTTATCCACACTGATGATCAGAAGGCTGACTTGTTCACCAAACCTCTTGATAGCAAACGTTTTGAATTCTTTCGTCAAAACATTGGTGTTGTCTCCATGGATTGATCTCTTTCTCTCCTTCTTCTCCCTCATGCATTTGCATCTAGTTTTATGCATTGCATTGTTTTGTTTAACATGTTTTTGTTTGGTTATTTTTTCAGTTTTGTTTATTTTGTTTTTCATATAAAAATTAAAAAAAATTGAAAAATCAGAAAAATACAAAAACAATGTGTGTTTTGTATACATTAGTACTAGTGTACCTTGGATGGCCATTGAAACAAAGTTTTCTAAACTTTGTATCTTTTGTAGCTTAGATGAGCATTTTTATGCACAACTAAGCAAGTGAGCTTTGTGGCTCTTGTTTGTGATGAGTAAGATTAAGTGATCTCTTGTACTTAACACTTGTATCACTCTTTTTAACGAGAATGACTAAAAAACATTTTAAGAGAAAGGCATAAATAACCATCTCACCACTGTTGTCCACCAATCATAATATGACACCTGTATGCTTTGGCATAGCAAAAGTGCAGTGTCAATGACATATGTATGTTTTGGCATAGTAAAAGTGCAATGTCAAATGTTTAATATCTTAGGTATTTCTTTTCTCTCTCTTATATGCCCATGCATGATATGCTAAACAAAATAAAAATATGCAAAGAAAATAAAAAAAAAAAAAAGCAAAAAGATCAAAAATGCTTTTAAATATGATTGCAAGCGTCTATTCTAGGAGATGCGGGAGTTATAGCATGTACCTCAAAGGTAATAGTCCCCATCAAACAGTTATGATTATGTGTGAGTTAAAGTGATTTTCTCATATCTCAAATCATCATAACTAGTTGACACTTATGCAATCTTGTGATGTTTTTCACACACAACATGCAATATTCTTTGCTACTTTTGATACATGTGTAGGTACAATGTGATTTAGCTATCATAAGGTTTTACATGTGTTAGTGTATGCTCACTAAACTATCTTGACTCATTTTTGAAATATAAAATTGGTTAAACTTGTTTAGTGTGTGTGTGTGTGTGTGTTTGAGATCCATGTGCTTAAAATTCTTGTTGAGAGATGTTTTTGAGAGCCTAATATGTTGATTGGATCATTGGTTGAGTTGCAAGTTTGATTGCATTCATGTCTGTGTTTTTCTTTTCTCAAAAAACTATTTTTAAAAGCTGGCTCGACACCTCCTCGACAGCTGGTGGATCGATCGAGAAAGTTCCTGGACTCTTGATAGCTTCTCGACACCTAGTGGATCAATCGAGATTTCTTAATCGTGTCTAATGAATTCTTCCTCGATACCTCTCAACAAACTCATCTGTCAACATCATGCTTTCTTAACACCTGTCTCGATACCCCTCAACACCTCTATCTATCGAGAATTAGTAAGGATCTATATAAGCTCCTTGTGCGATCCAGAACTCATTTTCTCGATCTCTCTCAATCTGTCCGTGGCTGTTTCTCTCTCAAACACCTATCTCTCTCCCTAAACCTCTTTCTTAAGGTTTCTTCAAGCTTTCTCAAGACTTTCTTCACTTGGTAAACTTCTAATCTCTTCATTCATCATGCATTTCATGTTTTAAAAACTAGATTTTGGGGTTTTTGAAAAATTTTGGGGTTTTTCAAAATTAATGAGTTATTCTTGAATGGCTTTTCACTGAAATGTGTTTAAAACTTCATACATTGCATCACATGCGCATTATAACAGTATTTTCATGCATTTAAATGTGTGCAATATGTTTGTATGCTAGTAGGATTGGATTGGGCTGAGCCCATGATGAATTTTCTTTTGCATGTCATATGCTCATGCATTTTCATGCATACATACTCTCTTTTCAATATACTTGATATATTTGAAATGTTTTGAGACTTTTCTGATTGTCTCCTTCTATCCCTCTCTCTCTATTGTTTACGTTAGTCGTGTCTATGGCGTTTAAACGTAAGTCTGCTCCGTCCTAAAACCATCTTCGTTCTGGGGCATCATCTTCTTCTGATCCTACTCCTTCTCACATTCGGTTCCATGATGAGGATGCTCGAAAGGACTACTCGGAGAACTTTTCTTGACGAGGTGTTCATTCAAAACTTCGAGTCATTTTGGCAAACTTCGTCGACACTGACCTTCCCGATGTCATTCACAGTCAAGGATGGGAGTCACTGTGTGACGTCCCGGTCACTTGTCCTCTCGTGCTTATTTAGGAGTTTTACTCCAACATGCACGGGATTGATTCTTCAGTACCTCTCTTTCATACTCGCATTCAAGTATGCGCATTGCTGTCACACCGCAGCTTGTTACGGATGTGCTCCATGTCCCGAGGGTAAAGCATCCTAACTCTACCTCGGTTGTGAGCGTCTGAGGATTGTGTCCATAGACGAAATGATGTCTGCTTTTTGTGAGCACCCATCTGTTTAGGGTGAGCGTCAGTTTCACCATTTTGGTCTTTTGCTAAAGGTTCTAGATTCATGAACATGGTGATGACTTTTGTTTTGCACCCACTCTCTCACTATAACTCTATCACAGAGCCTCATGCTCGATTTTTGCTTTCTTTATTAGAGCACCTCACTGTAGATTTTCCTTCACATTTTATTCTTTCCATCATAGATGTGTTTAGGGATATGGCTACCCGTGATAAACTCATTTTCCCTTCAGTTATCACGCAGATTCTATGCCACATTTCTCTTCCTTTTCCCTCTTCTGATCACTTTTCTGTGATGTGTACCATAGACGCTACTACCGTTAAACGTAGTGAGGCACAATTTAGGTCGCGACAGTCGGATTCAGCCGCTCCTCCCACTCCTTCTGCTCCATCCACATCCGCTCCCTCCTCTTTTCAAAGTGGAGTGACTCTAGAGGACATCATGGTGCAGCTTTAGCATATGGATGCTCGCCTTGATACACTCTCTACTGAGATGTATTAGGTGAATGTTCATGTTGGCCGTATTACTAGGCGACAAGCAACCACGGGTGGTTTTGCTTCTGAGGCTTCTCCTCTACCACCTCATGTAGCTTCTGATTCTGTAGCTGAGAATGATGATGATGATAGCGATGACAATGATGCTTCTAATGATCATGGAAATGCTAGCTCTACCGATGAGATGTCTACTTGACACTCTTACCCCTTGTCTCTCATGACAAAAAGGGGAAGTAGTTTTGGGATATGAGAGTAGTCATTCTTAGGGGGAGAGTTAGTATAGGACACTTTTGTTAGGAGGAGTGTTGTTGATATGAGGGATGTAGTGAGGATATGATATGATGTATCTTTTCTTTTCTTTCTTTTAGAGATACATTGATCTTGTACGTTGGGTCTTGTGACCATTTTTACATATACATTGTACTTATACTCTTTATATGTGGATGTATGTTTCTTTCACCTATCTTTACATGTGTTGTTTCTTTTCTTTCTTTAAACACATGCTTCTTATACTTGTATGCAATTTATTATTTTTGTTTCACACTAAGATGCATTGATGAGTTTTGTTTAAAGTGTTTCAGAAATATAAGTTGTTAAAGTCTACTTGCCATAAACTCTCTTCTTGCAAAGTTTTTCAAGAGTTTGTGTTACGATATATTTTATTGTATTCAACAAGTGAATATGAGTTGAGTGATTTATAACTTCTCTCATATGTTCATTTGTTAGTTGTGATTTTGTCACGGATTGCCAAAGGGTGGGATTTTTAGGACATATGTGGTTCACATGTTAAGAACATATGTCATGATTTTATATAATTGGCTAATCCTTTGACAAAACGCACTTTACTTGTATTTGAGTAAATCTAGGATGTGTTGAAATACTTCAAGAAACCATGTTTCAAGATCAAGTGTTGAAACCTTCAAGTCTGTCCAAGATTCAAGTTGAAAGTTCTTGTCATAAATCTTGACAGCTAGCTCGACAATTAGCATCTATCGAGACCTGTATAGCTGTTCAGCCTCGTGGCTCGACAGTATCTTGACAGATAGGGTATCTGTCGAGGTTTATGAAAAACAGAATTTCAATTCTATTTGGACTCTAATCCGTGATTATGTGTTTGGGTCTTCTTTTCTCCTAACCCTAGACATATAAAATGATTGTTTTAAGGGCCGTCAAAGAGAACACAAGTTGTACAAGCATTAAGCAAAGTTTGTTCAAGCAATTTGTGACTAGAGACAAAGTTTTGTCCTAATTCATCTCTTCTGAAGAAGTTGCTGTGTATATGCACCTTTGGGTTTTGTGACCAAGCATCTTCTTGATATTCATCTTGGATAAACTGAAGAACTTTGCAGCCAATAACTTTCTCTAGTTGGTATTTGAAGTCGTGTACTGGGATCCGCGCATTGGTTAGTCACGTACTTGGGAGCCGTACATCAAAAAGGGAAAATTGTCACTACAGAAGAAGTCCAATTGGGTATTGGTGTAAGGGTTCAAATGTAGGTTAGTAAGGTACTTGGAATTCCTTTACTTGTAACCGCTTGTTGTGATAATAGTAGAATTTCGAGAGTGGTGACCTGAAAATCACCCAGTGGGATTTTTGCCATCAAGTTTTCCCCATTTGTAAATAAATCACCGTGTTATTTATTTTCCACCACATAATTAGTTTATTGGTGATTTGTTTGTGCTACCACGCATTTACATGTTAATTTGATTAATTAATAACTTGGCTAATTAATCAATTAATTTGAATCACAATTGGTCAATTTGTTTTTGGCCTATTAGGTTAGAAACAAGAGAGGCAGATTAGAAATTTTTGAAACTTATTTTGGTAATCTTTTTGACACACCATCACCTTCACCTTCTTCATCAATCATGGGTGATGAAACACGTAATAATCATGAGGAGAATAGAAGAACTATGTATGAGCTGTTGCATCTCACACAAAATTTTGTTTCTTCATGCATCATGTTTCCTCCTAATGCACCACATGTAGAAGTGAAACAAGGTTTATTAGCAATACTTCCTGAATTTAGGGGACAAAAAAATGAAAATCCTTATGTCCATGTTAAAGCTTTTGAAGAGGTAATTAGTTGTTTCTATGCACAAAATGTTATTGAGACTACTAAATTACATTTCTTTCTTTTTCTCTTAAGGATAAGGTAAGAAGTTCACTTTACACCTTGAAACCTTGGTCTATAGGTAATTGGGAGGAGATGGCCTAAGAGTTTTTTAAGAAACATTTTCCTCCCCATAAAGTCTAGCAAGTAAAAAGAAGGATAGCTAGTTTTGTCCAAGGAGAAAATGAGACCTTATACCAAGCTTAGGAAATGTACAAATATCTTTTCAATTTCTACCCAACTCATGGGTATGAAGATTGGAGGTTGATTGGCTATTTTTATGAAGGACTTACACCTAGGGACCAACAATTTGTTCAACTCTCATGCAGAGAGGACTTTTTACAAAAGGAACCCGAAGATGCAATGGATTATCTCGATGAGATAACTGAAAATTCTAACACATGGACTGGACCTAGCCCTATGGACTCCACTGATAGGACTAGAACTAATACTACCACTTTTAGTGGAAGCATTTTCAAGTTGACGGAAGATGATAACATGAGTGCAAAAATCAGCATGTTAACTATAGAAATTGAGGCACTCAAAATGAAAGGAAGTAAGAATTTTAGTGCTACCTTTAAAGAGGACCCAATGGAGGTGTGTAAAATTTGTCATGAGTTAAACCATGCTACAAATGAATGTGCATCACTTTCATCATTCTTGAATGTGCTAGAAGAACATGTACATGCATTTAATTCATACTGGCCAAATAATTCTTCATATTATAACAATTATAACCCAAATATGTGATACCATCTGTATTTGAGTTATAAGAGTGAAATGTGTTGAATCCTCCTGCTCAAAGGAATTTTAATTCACCACATGCATCATCATCATCATCATCATCATCTAGACTTTCCATAGAGGATGCACTTAGTACTTTCATTCAAAGGCAAAGTGAGCCAAATCAAAAGTTTGAATCCATGCTTACTAGTCTAAATGAAGAGGTAAGAGACACCAAGAGTCATATAACTAGGCTTACAAATTCATTGAGTAGGATAGAGAGAGGGAGGCTTCCTTCCCAAACTCAACCCAATCCCATCAATCAAAATCTAAAAGTTGGTTCTAAGGATAAACATGAGGAAGTAAAATTTGTGACCATTTTGAGGAATGCTAGAGAGATTGATAAAAGTTCTCCTTTAGTAACTAAGAAATCTAAAGTGACCCCAGTTGAAAAAGAGAAGGATAAAATTGAGTCACTTGGGTTTGATGGCATTGGACAATGCCCAATCCCTCCACCATTTTCCACAAGCCTTAAAATTATCTAGAAAATTGGACACCACATCTGAGATATTAGAGCATTTGCATCAAGTCAAGATAAATTTTCCATTATTGCATATTATCAAGCAAGTGCTTGCATATGCCAAGGGAATTAAGGACCTATGCACCATCAAAAGAAAGCTTCATGTGAAAAAGACCACATTCCTAATAGAACAGGTGAGTGCAGTTATCCAACATAAGACACAACCAAAGTATAAGGATCCAAGTTTTCCGATAATCTCTTACACTATTGGAGATTACATCATGGAGCATGCATTGCTAGATCTTGGGGCAAGTGTTAATTTGATCCCTTTTAGTGTATATCAAAAACTTGGACTTGGTGAGTTAAAACCTACTTCAGTAACTTTATAGTTGGCTGACCACTCTGTAAAGGAGCTGAGAGGGATTGTTGAGGATGTGTTGGTGAAAATTGAACAAATTTATTACCTAGTTGATTTTACTATTCTTGATTACCAACCTATTTTATGTCCTAGTTTTCATACCCCTATTATTTTGCGTAGACCTTTTCTTGCCAAAGCTAATGCTTTAATTAATTACAGGAATGGAAGGATGCAACTCACTTTTGGTTCCATGACTTTGGAGCTAAACATATTTCATGTGGCTAAACAACCATATGAGGATGATGACTATGCTTATGTGAACCTCATTAGGGCAGTAGTTCAAGAAGAATTTAATAAGAATTGTTTTTCTAATCCTCTTGAAACTCTTTTTAATAATTTGGTTGGTTCTTATGATTTAGAATGTGATATTCATTTATCTGAAAATTTTTCTTTATTGGATCCCTCACAGGTTTTGGAAGAACAATAGATGATGACAATTAATGAAGGATAGAAGCCTTGTTTTGAGGGGCTACTAGAGAATGAAAAAAAGCTCATTCATTTAAGTGAAGAGGCACCACAACTGGAGCTTAAGCCACTGCCCAGTGGTCTTAAATATGCATATTTGGGCCTAGGTAAGTTAAAACCTAGGTGGGATGGCCCTTTCATTGTAAGGGAAGTGTTTAAACATGGATTTGTAATAGTTAAAGACCCTAAGGATGGTAGGATTTTGAAAGTAAATGAACAAAGGTTAAAACCATACTTAGGGGAGTTATACCAAAGGAGGAGACTATGTCACTTGAGATCCCCGCCTATGGGAATGCAAAGTAAACTCTCATAGAGCCTTCTGAAGTTGTACCATATTTGTTTTAATTTTCTTTTCCTTTTGTTTCCTTTTTTCTTTTTGCCTTTTGTTTTTGTTTTTTTGTTTTTTGTTTTGTTATTATTATTATTTTTTTTTTTTTGTGAGCTAACATTTGCAGGTGTGAAAGAAATTTCAATAAATAAATAAAAAAACAATTTAAATGCTTAAGGTAACTTCTTCCCTTTATACTTGAATTTATTTTGGTTTTGATACATTGAGTACAATGCAATATTTTAGTTGGGGGGAAAGGTCTACAGATTTTGCTGCAGAAGAGTTGTAAGCTTTATTTTTATATCATGTGATGGAATGAATAATGCTGAGTTGGTTATACTATTTGTAACATTAAGGCCTTTTCATGAAAAGCACAATTGGAAACTTTTGAGTATAACAGCCAGGTTAGAGGGTGGTAGGATGTTGGATATGCATGGATCATGAACAAGTTAGATATAAGCTAAAACTCAACCCATCTTGAGCCTTGCTTTTCTTTGTGAGAGTATCTTTTTGTTTGAACTCTTAAATTTCTCTCATATGTTTCAGTTTTTGTAAAAGATCTCTATATTTTTTGGTTGACTACTAGAAACATTATGGGGAGATATACCATAATCCTACTTATATTTGTCTTTAGGCATATTGGTTTATGTGGAATTATAGGAGATGAGAGCCTAAGACCATCAATTTTTTTGTCACTAGCTAAACAAATATTCAACCTACCTTTATATTAACCATTGTCACTGTTAGAGATATATTAGACATATTAGCCCAATGTAATAGGCCCAAGCCCATTCCTGCTTGTACTAGTAGTCTAGGATTTAGTTGTCTATATATACTCATGTTAGGGTTCACTGTAACACAAGTTATTGTACTACACTCTTATACAATAAAGATGTACCCTTAAGGGATTCCTCTGTGAATATTGGCCGTCAAGGCTGAACCACGTAACCCTTGCATTCTCAATGTTCCTATTCTATACTTCCCCTTCTACATCCACTCTAGCATACACAATATAGTATAACACATCATGTTGTTAATAAAATATTTAACATGGTATCAGAGCCAAACTTCGCTCTTGGTATCAAACAAACATCTTTAGCAAGCAAAGAAAATTCTCATACGCACACCACCATCAGAAGTCACACATGCTTGTCTACTGGATCTAGACTGCATGGCATCTCGCAGCCGCCATGGCTCACTGCTGTGTCCAGATCCTCAAGCCCAAGCAATCTATGCCTCTCCCTATCAAATTTGTGCACATCAAGCCTTCACCTGATGAAATTAACAAGACAGACGTGCTCCACAACACATCGCAACCAAAACCCAAGAACCTGACCTCCAACAATAGCTGTACGTGCCACCACACAAGGACAACGACTCCAGGAACTCTCATATGCACTGCTGAAGGTTCTCGACTCCTAGCTCGGATCTCAGCCACACGCAACCCCATAACAGCCTTGTCGTCCCTCGATCTATATAGCTTAAGAATTTGGTCCTCATTCGATGTCACACGCATTCTTAGGGTATCTGTCTCACCACCACACGCTGGTACACGCTATCACATTCCAAAGAAGTCCTGCTGATGTCATCCGACGTCACAGGATGATGTCATCACTCCACGTCAGCATGACACATCATCAAACACACAAGCCCTAGTCCACGTCAACGACACGTCATAGGATGACATCAGCAGCTCTGTTGCTCGATCCGTGAACCGACCCGAAAACCCAAAACCGACCCGGTCTAGTATCCATTGACTTTGACCTTGGACTAGTTGACTTTTTGACTTTGGTGATTTTGACTTTTTGCGCTAACCTTTGACCAAAAGTCAAATTTTCCAAAAAGGCCTATCTTGGTCAGTTTTTCGCATAGATTCTGATTTTCCACTCCGTTTCTTCATTTGAAACTCCAAAATTGGTCAATTGGCATATTCTTCATTGTGGTTTCTTCTTCAAGGCATCTCCAAGGAATCTTCTCATGCTTATCCTACCTCAAACCTTCATCGAGCTTTCGCCTTGAGTTTGAGGGAGGGTGTTAGAGATATATTAGATATATTAGCCCAATGTAATAGGCCCAAGCCCACTCCTGCTTGTACTAGTAGTCTAGGGTTTAGTTGCCTATATATACTCATGTTAGGATTCATTGTAACACAGGTTATTATACTACACTCTTATACAATAAAGATGTAACCCTTAAGAGATTCCTTCGTGGATGTAGGCCGTCAAGGTTGAACCACGTAACCCTCGTGTTCTCGATGTTCCTATTCTATACTTCCCCTTCCGCATCCACTCTAGCATACACAACATGATATAATACATCATGTTGCTAATAACATATTTAACAATCATCATCATTTGAGCCATGAGAAATACTTCTACAATACCACAAAAAAATTTTATTTATGGGTATTCTCTTGGGGGTTCAAGTTTTGAGCTATTGAAGCATTTAGATACCACCATTGTCTCTCTTTTCTTCCCAAAAAAAAATTCGAAAAGAAGAAGAAAGAAAAAAGAAAAAAGAGAAAAGAAAAAAAAAAGTAAAGAAAGAAAAAGAAAAAGAAAAAAAAAGAAAGAAAAAAGAGAATGTTATTAACCTCATGTTTCTAAGAATTCAACATCCTTTCTATGAGATCTTTTTCCATTTTTTTAGCTGCTGTTTTTGTATAAACATGTGATATTCTTAAAACTTCTTCTTTCCTTTTTGTTCACATATGATTTGAAAAAAAAAAAAAAAAAAAAAAAAAAAAGTGGTTAAATTGAAGACATGAAGATTACTCAAGAACTGCTCAAGAAAAGTGCAATCTGCAGGTCTCGAAACCTCCTCGATAGAAGCTCTATCTGTCGAGATTCATTAAAGCTCGATAGATGTCTCGATCGATCGAGCTTACGAATTTTCAGATTATAGCCACAATGTTTTTATTCTATAAAGCTATTTGTTAATGGGTTTGTATAATCCTTATTGGACTAGGAAAGCCCAAGGTTTGTGTAAACCTATTTGGAATAGGAGAGCCCATTAAGCTCCTATTTAAAGGAGGTGGGAAAAAAAAAAACCTAACCCTAGAGAGCTTCATAAGGTTTTCTTTTTGAAACCCTAGCCTCCTCCTATAGAAGTAAGAGTTCTTGCTGCGTTTCTTGTACACATTTGGGTTTTGTAACCAAGCAAAGTCTCTTACACCAACATTGTAGATCTTATTGGTGTTTCTATGTTAAGCTGCTGCAAATCAACTACAACAATCAAAGGGTTGCTATGGAGTTAGTCATGTACTAGGATTCGTGCAAAGGAGTAAGCTGCGTACTGAGATCCGTGCATCAAATTGGTTACTTACGTACTTAGGAGCCGTTCATCAAAGGGGGAACTATCGCTACAGATCAAGTCCAATTAGGTATTGGGGTAAGGGTTCAACTGTAGGTTGGTAAGGTACTTGGGATTCCTTTACTTGTAACCGCTTGATTTGATAATAGTGGAGTTTCAAGAGTGGTGACCTGAAAATCACCCAGTGGGGTTTTTGTATCAAGGTTTTTCCCCATTCGTAAACAAATCACCATGTCATTTAATTCCCGCTGCATATTTAGTTATTTGGTGATTTGTTTGTGCTTCCACATATTTGCATGCTAAATTGATTAATTAATAACTTGGCTAATTAATTAATTGGTTTAATCACAAGGGGTCATTCAGATTGTGGCCTATCATTAGTCATTCATAAAAAAATAGGATTCATCTGCCAAAGGAATTGGCTTAGTTGTTCAATGGACACAAGCCTAAAAAGGAGCCAATCTCCAACGTGGGTAACCTCAGATGGAATTCTTGATGTGGAGATTACAGACTTTGGAAAAATGACCTAAATGGTTGAAACTTGAGTTCTTAACTTATCAGAGAGTGGGTCTATTAAGAGGGAGAGAAGTGTGTAACCTATTGATGCATGCCTCTATTCCTAGTACTCACGTTTCTTCCCTCTCTTTGGGACTTTTGTATTTTTCCCTTTTCTTCTTTGTTTACTCTATTTTATCTTCTTTGTTTCTATCTTTCTGTTTTCTGTCTACCATTATTCCCCTTTTTCACTATTCACGATTATATCCTTTTATATTGCTTGTCGTGATAGGATTTACCATTTTTATCCCTCAACCACTTTTGGCTCGTTGTGGTGCCTTTCCAAGACTGACCACTGGCTTGCTAGGTACCTAACCACCACCACTACACTGTGCTGTTGCACCATGCCTCATTCCTAGACAAAAATGATTTTGTTCTGTCTCCTATCTCCCTTAACACTCTTATCTGAATAAGGGATAAACCTTTCCCTTACCACCCTCTATGGCATGCATCTAGTGATTCCAGCTCATATTTACTTTTTTTGAGATGTCATCCCAACAAGACATTTCTCCTAAAAGAGCTTAAATGGGAACCCTGAAATAGGCTCTCCCTTTTTCCCACCGCTAGACCACACCCTCTCAAACCTCTGACCCGTGGCCCACCTCCCCTGTATTAGCTGGGTACAGATAGGTGGTGCCTGAGCCTTGTGTGCATGCTCCACTTCCGCCTGAATCCATTACTTTTTTTCCTTCACGCATTTGCCATTGCCTCTGTGTTTGTTTGATTCTGCTACACGTTCTAGTATTTGTTTAACTTTTGTGACATGAATGATACATAGGCCTTTGAGTTTTCGTTCTCTGTGTTCTATCTCTTCTTCGAACAGGGCATTGTTTAGGAGTGGCTCTTTCCCTCTTACCTAGCTTATGTCTCCTTTTGTCCTGTGTCCGTGGGCTATTTAGTGCTCCTGCCATGCCACTACACTGCCCCTACTATGGTATTACTTATCCTTTTACATTGTTGTTACCTATGGGCTTATGGGTTGATGCTCCTACTAGTCCATTTCTTGCATTCATTTCTTCTTTCATGCTTTACTAGCCAGCATTCCTGCTAGGCCAACCCATTTCGTGCCTTGAGCGTCCTTGGCCCATTTCATTCTTCCTTACCTCTTTCACTCCCATGGGTTTTTACTAAATCTTTTGGGCTTATCTGGCCCAATTGCCACATCCTTACCTTTTGGGCTTATTGGCCTTTGTGCCAACCCTATGAATTTATTGCTGAGAGGCCAAAAAAAAAAAATGTATTGACCCCTTGTGGTTAAATTAATTAATTAATTAGCCAAGTTATTAATTAATCAATTTAACATGCAAACGCGTGGTAGCACAAAAAAATCACCAATAAACTAATTATGCAGCGAAAAAATAAATAACACGGTGATTTGTTTACGAATGAGGAAAACCTGACGGCAAAAACCCCACGGAGTGATTTTCAGGTCACCACTCTTGAAACTCCACTATTATCACAACAAGCGGTTACAAGTAAAGGAATTCTAAATACCTTACCAACCTACAGTTGAATCCTTACCCCAATACCCAATTGGACTTGTTCTGTAGTGACAATTCCCCCTTTTTATGCACGGCTCCTAAGTACGTGACTAACCAATGCGCGGATTCCTATACGCGACTTCAATTACCAACTAAAAAGATTTGTTGGCTGCAAAGTTCTTCAATTCATCTATGATGAAGATCAAGAAGAAGCTTGGTCACAAAACCCAAAGGTGCACATACACAACAACTTTTTCAGAAGAGATGAACTGGGGCAAAACTTTGTTTCCGGTCACAATTTGCTTGAATATAGTTTGCTCAATGCTTGTGCAACTTGTGAACACTTTGACAGCCTTTAAAACAATCCTTTTATATGCCTAGGGTTAGAAGAAAAGAAGGCCCAAAGACACATCCATGGATCCCAAGAAATCAGATAAAAAATTCTGATTTTATAAACCTCAACAGATAGAAGGTGTCGAGCAGTTGTCAAGAAGGTGTCGAGCTTTAATGATTGTGCACTTCTTCAGCTTGTTTCTTGGACAGACTTATTGACTTCAACACTTGATCTTAAAGCCTTGTTTCTTGAAGTATTAAAAACACCTAGAGCTACCCAATTACAAGTTGAGTGCATTTCGTCAAAGGATTAGTCAATTACATAAAAGAATGACACATGTTCTTAATAAGTGAACCATATATGTCCTAACAACTACTCGGCCCATTTCACTCTCTCCATCTCTTACAACTCCCATGGGTTTACTACTTCATTCATTGGGCTTCCTCAACCCTTTTGCTTTCTTCCTAGCCACTTATTATTTTTGTGGGCGTATTAACCATTATTCCTGTCATTCTGGCCTAATAGTCTTTATTTTACTATTTTCTTTCTCTGTCTCTTTCATATTGTTGGGCTTCTTTTGCCATTGGGCCCTTTTGTCAAAAGTGGGCATCAACACCCACAATACCAACCTACAGTTAAACCTTTACTCTAATACCCAATTGGACTTAATCATGTAGAGACATCTTCCCTTTTTGCATGAATCCTAGTACATGACTAACTTCTTTACACAAACCCAAGTACATGACTAACTCCACAACAACCCTTTGATTGTTGTAGTTGATTTGCAATAGCTTCACATAGAAACACCAATAAGATCTTCAATTGATGGTGCTAGAGATTTTGCTTGGTTGCAAAACCCAAAGGCACACAAGAAACGTAGCAAGATCTCTTTCTTCTATAGGAGGAGGATAGGGATTCAAATAAGAAAACCTAATGAGGCTCTTCGGGGTTAGCTTTTTAGGATTAGGGTTTTCTTTCTCCGTACCTCCTTATTTATATAGGAGCTTAATGGGCCTTTTTATAAGCTCTCCCATTCTTGTTAGGTTTACACAAATCTTAGGCTCTCTTAATCCTATTAGAATTACACATACTTATAAACAAATAGCCTCTTAAAATAAAACGTTGCTGTTCTATCTCCTCAAATTCGTCAGCTCGATAGATCGAGATGTATCGAGCTAGGTATCGAGTTTCATTAAATCTCAATAAATTGACAAGTATCAATGAGGTATCAAAACTTGTAGATTTAACTTTTCTTGAACTGTTCTTGAGAAATCTTCGTGTCTTCAATGAATTTGCTTGTCATGATAATTTTTAACTCACTTAGATCTACCCAATTACAAGTAAACTACATTTTGTCGTAGGATATGCCAATACATAAAAAATATGACCCTAACAAATTTAATCTCAAACCATTGATATTGAACCATACTTTTATATTGTTATTTTGTTGTGAAATTTTAATATGTAGAACAAGCTACTTTTTTTTTAGGGGGGAGGGGTGGGGGCATGTTATCCCATTTGCTAATAAAATCTACTAAAAGTTGAAACTATCTATGTTTGGTGTGGGTTTTGGATCCTAGACATGTCATCTCCAGTGATCGGTTCAGCCCCTCCCCCCCCCCCCCCCCCCCCCCCCCCCNATCCAGGGCCAGCTCTACAAATGATGGTGTACAGAAGCCTTGGTTGAAGAAGAGATCAAAGAGGTGTTGATGCATATTTTCGGTCAAGTGAACCCCATCAAAGTTAATGTGGGTGCTTGAGTTCTTGCAAGTAGAGGTGCCAAAAGCTCCACAAAGGAGGTTTGGTTGATAGTTGAATGGTCTTCCCCCAGCTCCACAACATGCCTTGAAGGGTTCTTCAAACTGGTATTGTAAGTGTTTTTCCAATATTGTTATGAATGCACTATAGTAATCAATAAATAGGATCATTGAATCTTTGTGTTGGGTTCGAATTTCATCCAACCTCTTCTAGAGAAGATTGTTGTGACCCTTTATTACCAAGTTGGCACTCGCTGAACACCCATTTTAATCACGATCATTTGAGGGACATGTTGCTAACTGCAATGGAAGGCACCCTATTGGTGGTAGCCCTTGAACCACAAGGAACTTTGCACCCTTGTCCAATAGCCCCTGTAAAAAAGAAAGTAGGCTTAATATGACTATTCCAATGTTAACTTCACCATAACATTCATCCTTACTCTTATATGCAATGCACCATTTTGTGAAAAAAGTCTTGATCAAATGTTAAGGTTGGAAGAACTCATTGAGATACTATTTTTTTCCCCCTTCTAACAAGCTAAGGCTACATGCTACATTCTTTCTTTTTTTTTCTTCTTTTTTATTTTTTTGGTAATATTATGCATGTTGGAATAATAGTTAAATGATTAAATTCATCATTTTTTTTAATCAATTTAAGCTTTTGATATAAATGGTAGTTTATCAATACTTACCAATGCAAGTGTGCAGATGTGATCAACAACTGCTTTGTGAATTGCTTATTGGCAATAGCAGGGCCAACAGAAGATGCAAAAAGATGAGCATAGTCATTGCCACCAATCTCACCTATCCAAAAGAGAGCATTCCCAAGCTCTGATTTGCATGCAACCTCATCTTTTCCTTGGCATTCTCTCTCCCCAACAAAGCTATGGAACCAATCAATTTGAGTTAGGATATTCTCTGGATTTGATTTCCACATTAGGGGACTACCAAAATTGAAATGACCAAAGAGATTACTTGAAAAAGCCGTTGATCTGGCTATTGCAAAGTTTGCACCACATGAGAAGTTTGCAGAAGAGTCTTTATAGGCTGACAATTAGGGTATGTTGAGAGCTTCACATAGGAAATCAATGACCAAGCGGCCATTAGATAGTCGATAACCAGATAACTTTGAATTCTCTAATGAGCAATATGGGGACCAAGCATGAGAGAATAAAGTGCTAATGAAGGATTTGAGATCACCCAAGTTGTAAGCATTTCCAGTGTCTGTGTATGAATCACTGAAAGCATAAACCTTGTTGAAGCAACCTTTAAAATCAACATTTTCTTGGAAACCAGCAAGAGGTGGTGTGCTTTCGTGGCTCTTGTTGTGAGCATATGTAGGAGACAAGGATAACAAGAGAATGAAGCATGCAATTTGTAGAAACAAGTACTTGGAGTTTGCCATTTTGTGAGTCAACAAAGGATCCTGTTTGTTTGTTTGATTGTAGGAATTAAATGGTGGAGCAAATGAGGTATTTATACATGGCGCCTCTCCCTTATGGGATGGTAGCTCATTGAGGCATTGTATGAACCTCCCTACCTTTAGGAGAGGAAAGATGATCTTTGTTTTACTTGGTCATTATCCAATGCCACAAAATGTAGTTTTGAGTCTTGTGGTGTAAATTTGACTTTCTATGAGCCTAACAATGCTTGGGAACTCCGCTTCATTTATGTTTGCGGAACTGATCACTCCTAGACACGTTGTTGGAGATTTAGACCCCGATTGTTAGAAATTAACCAATTTTAATCTAGAAAATTAATTTACCAAATATTTTGGGACGTTCAATTTATGGTTAACTTGTTTGTAACCTCATACATATGCATGAGATACATTTACAAATAAGCATAATTAAATGAGTTTTAAAATTTTACCAAATTTATATATTATATATATAATGTTTGTATATTTGAAAATATACAATTGCTACTAATAAAATAAATATAATTTTATTTGAAACAAATGAAAAAAAAAACATTAAAATTGTTATTCATAAAATTCTCAATTTTAATTTGGCTAACCTCTATTTAATTTGTATAATAATAATAATAAATTAATGATGGTGATTTTTTAAGGTTTATTAATTTTGATTCTATGATTTTCTCGTTTGATAAATTATTTAACACAAAAATTTAAGAAAAACTAAATTGGACTCAATTTTTGTGGTGTAGTAAATAGTTACCAAAATTAAGAAAATTGGTTGAAACATGTGACATAAAATTAAACTCTTATTTGAGATCTAATTAGATTTCTCTTAGCTTTAATAAGTACAAACCAATATTGGTAAACAAATAAATGCAAAAAGTAAGTAACATAAGCAATATGGTTATGAAAAGAAAAGTTCTACATGGAAAAACTCTTTAGAGGTTTACCACCAACTCCCAAAGAAACAAGTCCACTAAATAGAATCAAAGCACTATAATAGAATCATCCTTAATTCTACTACTCCCCCCAATTCCCTCCTATTGCACTTACAATTTTACCACATGCAACTTAAAATCCTTAGTTTCTTTTCTAGAAAACCTTGTACAAATGAATGCTCCATCTAAATTTCAAGTGTCAGATTGAAGGTTTTCACTATAGCCCTTGATCATCGATCTTAATATCTTTGTTTGTTGCTTAGTGAGAACTCGGCTACAAAAACCCTATACATGCAAAACATAGCTATCAAAATCTTTATTTGGTCGTCCTTTTTAGTCCTCATATATTCTAGCAAGTAGGGCATAAAATGTTAGAGATTGGATGAATTAATACCTAAATTGGATTTTGTATCCGTAATTCTTGATCGAACAATAGCTATCAAGACATGTATTGAACTTATCTCAACCAATCAATTTGTATCAAGCTATGTATTGAGATTTCAAAAACTTCTTTCTTCTTGAGCTATGTATTGAGATTTCAAAAACTTCTATCTTCTTGAATTGTCCTAGGCATAAGTCTTGGACTTCAAAAAACTCTCTAAAAAGTAAAACACACTTAATGCCAACTTTATCTCATGATTTGCTAGCCTACAATTTATTGACCTAACACATGTAACTCATGCAATGACTATCACCAAAACCTTTTTTTGGGGTGATAGAATATGAGATCTATTTTTCTTTTTTAGTCAAAATATCATCAAGATAAGTTTATCCCCCCCCCCCTTTTTTTTCCCCATCTTCCAATAAAACTTAAGATGACGCCAAAAAATATCAAATTTCATAGCAATTATAAAGAGTTATGAGAATATGGAATCACCTCGTCTAAGTCATTTGCTACCTTAAAATAGCCATTGCTACTAATTGAAAATTGGTACATAAAAAGATCTTATAATATTCTTACTTGAAAGGTAAATTCCATCATTCAAGGTAAAATGACACTCATTACTATATTAAATTCCTTAATTAAATTCAAATGTATGGTTGCGTTAAATTTAATTGTTCTTAAAAAAGATAAATTCTTTTTTATTTTATTGGTCTGCACAACTATGTAGTTGAATTTAATTGGAAAACCTATTATGTATCCGTTTGGATACCAATTATCTCAGCGTCTACGTTTTCCTCTTTTGCGTTTTCTCTTTATTATTATTATTATTATTATTATTATTATTATTATTATTATTATTAAAGCCGCAGTTATTGACTTTTAGAGATAAAATTCACTGTTTATGAACAGTGCATGCACTGTTCACGCACTATGCATGCACTGTTCATGCATTTAAAAATTTTAAAAATGGGTCCCATGATACTATTCACATATTTAAAAATTATTTTGCTACAGTGTTTTCAGTTTTCAGTTTTCAGTTTTAGCAAAAATAAGTTATATCCAAATAGATCCTATATATCAATTTTCATACAAATATTTACATAATTTCAACAAGAAAAGAATTTTTATAAGGAAAAAGTTACTCCAAACCATTATGTGGCTATTTATAAGATTATTCATGTGTAGTTTTAGTCCCTTAACTTTTTTAATGAGTTATGTCTTTTGTGTTTTGGCTTTAAATTAAATAATACACATAGATAATTTTATAAATGAGATTGAATTTTATAAGGATGTGGTATAAAACCCAAGTTTTGCTCTTTCAATCCCAACATGTCATATTATCATATTACATATTATAGAATAGGCATAACCATACTCAATTAATTCTAATACCCAGATTCTCCCAAAAAAAAAAAAATCTAATGCCCATTTGAAAATCCAACTTAATTGTGAGATTATTAAAATGTTATAATGTGTGGTACAATGTATTGAGTTTTAAGTAAAAAACTAATGTAGCAATCTCTTATTGAATAATATAAAACATGAGTTTTACACCTTGTCCTTTCCAAATTCAGACTCTTTATAAATTGCCACGTATTGAGTTGAGAAGATAAACTTTGTCCAAGTCTTAATATACCTCTCTATATATTATCTAGTTTTGTCCAATATTCAAATCATGAATATGTTGATCAAGAATATATTACGGTTTCTCACGAATAGTGCATGGGTCAGCAACACTACTAAATCCCTACAAATTAACACAAGTTTGGGCAATCAGATAAAGTTTGAAAATTATTTTAATAAAATTTGTCCCATCAAAAAACAATTAGTGTACCTTAAAATAAACAATTAGTTCCCTCAAAAAAAAAAAGTTAGTGTTATTTTTTATAATAAAAAATTATGGCAAATACCAATTATTGTCCTTTTTTTTTTTTTTTTTTATAAATATAGGAATCAGTTAGTGTCTTGATTGATAAAAAAATATTATAAAACATATGTCATAAGCTCAATAAAATAGTATAATTGTTAGAGGTAACAAAAAATTAATCTATACGCTTATATATTCTTCTCACATATGGGTTCTATTGTCTTATAATTTTGTTTTCGTAGCCATTTTGTTGCATTTGTGGTGGTGGTCTATTGCCACGGTGCCTCATAATGAGATCGATGTCCCATTTTTTGAGGGATCTCAATTGGAGGATGTTCCTATGTAAGTTCACCTTAACTGATCATTCATCTTCTTCAAAAGAACCCTTGGTTATCTGTTTTATCTACCATAACCAACTTGTTCAATCTGAAGTAAGACTTCAATGGCTTGTGCCAAGATCATATGCATCAAACAATGCAAGATAGAAAAAAGGTATCACTTTCACACATTTAACTTCCAAAATTGCTCACATCAGTTAAGTTAAAAATGCATAAATTTGCAAAGTTGCTACAATAATTGTGTAAATTTACACTGGCACTGTTTACTATGCATATAGTTTTCAATTTTTTTCTTTACATATCTCGAGGTTGAAGAAAGAGAGTGAATGATGGTTAATGGATATTGTATGTGAAGAAAGAGAAACAACTAAAAAAATCAAGAAAATTTGATATTTTATTGTAATGTAGTGTAAAATAGATAATTTGATGTAAGGTGTTTTAAAAAATGTGAGTATGTAAAATAGAAAAAAGTAAATGCTTATGCTAATATAGAACGAATTTTTTTGCAAGAGTTGATGTGAATGCTTAAGACCTCCAACCAATCACAAGTAGAAGCTTTTCTAGTCAAGCTGTTCATTAACTCACAAAGATGCTAAGAAGATTGTTAAGGTATTAAATGGTGAGCAAGTAATTCTTAGAGCATTTGTATTAGCTTGTGCAAAAACATATTTTTTCATATTTTAGGATAAGAACATATTTTTTTTATTTTACACGATGACTTTTCAAAAACACCTGCATTAGATTTTCTATTCTATATTCTATTTTATTTAAATAATCATTTTTCATTCTTTGTTTATTATTATCTTCAGAAAGTTATGGTGTGCCTTTGTGTTAGAACCATTTTCCCTCTTTCTTGTGTGTGTGTGTGTGTGTGTGTGTTTGTTTCTCAAAAAAAAAAAAAAAAATCTTCACAGAGAGAGAGAGAGAGAGAGAGAGAGATTTGATGAGGCAAAAGATGAGAGAAAAAAAAAATTAAAATAATAATATACAAAACTCCTACAGTAACTATGTATATTTACACGATCAACGTAGCAACTTTGCAAATTTGCCATCAATAACTTAATTGATGTGGGTGATTTAGGACTTGAATGTGTAAATTTGACAGTTTTCTTTTATTATACACCTACTAATGCAAATACTCTTACTCTATACAATTGAAAGGCCCTTCACAGTCTATTAACAACACCCTTAATTTACTCTTTTTTTTTTTTTTTTTTTTTTGAGAATCATCCTCAACGTTCATATAACAAGTTTGTAGGAATGATATGGACATATAGTCCATGGAATTCTAATAGACTGATTCTTATTGTAATAATACTATAAAAAAGGGGTGACAATATTCGACATGACTTGCAAACATGATATAGTTGTTTTGTGGGTTAGAGCATCCGTAGCAGCTGTTGCAAAAATTATGTCATTTTGCCACACCAAAAACCTACTTTATTATTTTACCACATCATTTTACAATATCCCATTTATCAGATGTTCTATATTTTTACTACTTCATTTAAATATTATTTCTTAATTCTTTTTAATTCTTATTTTATTCTTTCTTTATTATTTGTTCCTAACGGTAATATTTGTTCCTAAATAGTCATATTTTCAAATATTCTTATTCTAACGGTAACGTTTTCAAAAAATCCTCTTAATTCAACTATCATATTTTTAAAAATACATATTTTCTTAAGCATTTAAAAAAAAAAAAAAAAAAAAAAAAAAAAAAAAAAAAAAAAAAAAAAAAAAAAAAAAAAAAAAAGAAGAAGAAGAAGAAGAAGAAGAAGAAGAAGAAGAAGGCACATCCATACCGTGAATAGCTAAAGGAGAAGATGAAAGAGATAATTCGGATGAGAGAGAAAGAGGAATAAAAAAATAATAAAACCATATGCCACAAATATACGTACCGTGCCAAATATGTGAGGATACTGTAGCATGTTGTAAAATTTATGAGATTTGGAACATCTGATATTTGGTATTTTTTGGTGTTTGGTGTGTCAAATGTGCCAAATATTTGGCATTTGGCACATTTAGCACATCTAGTGTGGATGCTCGTGTTTAGTTTAAATGGGTTAGTGTCAAAAATGGGTCGACATTCTGAAAATGATTAATAAATAGGTAATCAAATGGAAATGACATATTTGAATATAAATAAATGTCATTTAAAAAAAAATTGATTCTAAATATAATTAAGTAATTAAAATAATTTTAATAGTTATATTGATAAAGGATAAAGTTTAGCTACGTACAAAATTGGTTGTAACTTAAAGTTACAATTGTACTTTATAAAATAAAGGGTAAAATAATTTTTTGGTTTCTAAAATTCACCAAAAGTTGTTTTTTCCCCTATACTTTAAAAAATTCTTTTTTCATCCCTAAATTTTGTAAATAGTTTAGGGACAAAAATATGGGTGAAAAAAGAATTCTTTTCAACAGTTTAGGGATTTTTTTTTTTTTTTTTTTAAGTTTAAGGACAAAAATAAATAATTTTCAATAGTTTAGGGATGAAAAACGAATTTTTCAATAGTTTAGGGATGGAAAATGAACTTTTTAAAGTTTAAGGATGAAAAACAAACTTTTTGTAAAGTTTAATTGTTAAAGTTTAGGGACCAAAATAATATTTTACCCTAAAATAAACATAACTACATATTTTTGAA
This sequence comes from Quercus suber, assembly GCF_002906115.3. Classification (NCBI taxonomy): domain Eukaryota; kingdom Viridiplantae; phylum Streptophyta; class Magnoliopsida; order Fagales; family Fagaceae; genus Quercus; species Quercus suber. The sequence goes on along the minus strand of NW_027069687.1, from coordinate 139,124 downwards.
ATTTAACCATCAAATTGCATGTTCTTTACACTCTTAATACATTAGTCAAATTATGTGTCAATTAAATATTATTTATTAAATGATTATAAGTTTATATTTTATATATCATTTTGAACTACAAAAAACGTGCAATTTAAACAATTTATTGATAACATAACTATTGATTTTTAATTTTCTAGAAATTTTATAAGCATGGAGTATATAAGAAAAATATGTAATCCAATAGTTTATTTGTCAAAATTTACCTCTAATAAAAAGATATTGAGTAAGGTTGATTTTATAGCTAAACTTTATCCATTGATAAATTCTTTGTTGAAACTCTCAAGTCCCTGACCCTTCTACCCAAAACAAAGAAAAAAAAAATTTCCCTTAGATTGTGTATTAAACATATTGAAATGAGTTGTGTTATGTTAACTCGCTTGATTAATAAGTTGTATTAGAAATGAGAGAGATTTGATTTGACATAATTATTAAAGAACAAAATTTAGTTACAAAATTGGTTGTAACTTAAGATTACAACATTTCTAAATATCTTTTTATTAGAGATGAATTTTGACAAATCCACCATTGGATTACATCTTCTTCTTATACTCTTCATGCTTGTAAAACTTTTAGAAAATTAAAGATCAATAGCTATGTCATCAATAAATTGTTTAAATTACAAGTTTTTGTAGTTTAAAATTATGCGTCTTATAGATTATATACTAAATACTGTCCGATTGATACAAAATTTAACATGTGTATTAAAAGCATAAAGAACATGCAAATAACCGTTAAATTTTTAAAATATATAATAATATTTATTTTATTAAATAAAATTGTAACTAAATTTCCTCCATTATTAAATGAGTTTAGGTTTGAGCCACCCTATAAGAAAATAGAAAACGCCCAACCATGCATTTCAATGGACTACTTTGAAACGTAAAACCAAAATCGGCAGCGTTTCCTCGCCAAAACGACACCGCAGTAACGCTTTCTAAAAAAAAAAAAAATTTCGGTAAACATTAAAAGTGGGTGGGAAATTTCAATTTGACTGGGTGGTTTTTGCTAATTACTCCGTGCAACAATTTCCAGATTCAACTAACTACAATTCTTTAGAAAGTCTTCAAATCACAAATATAAAGCTCATCGTGAACCGTCCGATCACCGCAACAACACGACGCCGTTTCCATTCACAGGTCAAATACAATAATTTCCCGTTTCTAGGGTTTCATTTCCAGATTCTAGATTTTGAATTCATATCTCTCAGGTTTCGTTATTCGAATCTCACGGATCTGGAGGGGCAACGGTTTCGATTATGAGCGATTGAAATGTCTGAGAATCATAGCTCAGAGCAGGTTCTGGAAGTTTCCGGAGCTCAGAACAACAACTCTCTTGACCCGAATCCGGATCGTGCAATCCGGGCACCAGAAGAAGCTAACGGGTACGACCATGACCGAGTCAATCAGGTAATGAATTTATGATTGGTTGAAAGCGTAGCAATTTTGATTTGATGTGAGAAATGGTTTATAATTTGTGCATATTAGTGAAGAGGTTGAGAAATGATTGCAGGAACCGGCGTTATTGCCGGTGATGGGTCGTGCTGAAAGCGATAATGATAATGGGGTTTCGGAGGAGGAAGAGGGGGGCGATTTTGTTGACTGCTCGGACGAGTTGGTTTCGAGTGCTGAGAAGGAAGCAGCAGTTGTAGCAGTAGTGAGGGAAGAATCGGGTGATGGTGGGGTTCGAGGAGTCGAAAACGGGGTGTTGGATGGTTACGGGATGGACGAGCAGCCGGAACAACAACAACGACGAATGAGCAATGCATGGGAATACAAGGTCGAAAAATGTTGTTTAGTTGGGTAGTTTTGTTTAGTTACTCTTTGTGATTATCAATTCGGTATCAGAAATGTTATGTCCATAACGTTTTCACAACAAATTCTAAGTGGCGGGTTGTTACTGGCTTTTACTTATGAGCACTTCTCTTTTGGTATTGATTTGTGACTTTTGGTGTGCAGGATGAAAGAGAGGCCTTTGCTAGGGAAGTTGCTGAGCTTCGTCATGGGCTTAAGGCTCTGATTAATCATCAGCAGCCGTTGCTTAGTGAGAATGAGAGTGGGGAAAATGATAATAGCCCTTTGCTTGAAATGATAAAGGAATGCTCGCTGTTTGCTAAATTAGCTTCAGAGGAACGTTTGCAGGCTGAGGCGACAATGAGGGAAATTCGTGGTGTTGTTATTACGAAGGAACAAGAGATTGGAGATCTCAATGCACGGGTTTCTGAGTTATCAGTGTCGAATGATGCTGCGGCGTCTTATTTGAGTTCGGTTCAGAATTCTTTGGAAGTATCGTTGGAAAAGGATCGGCATGTAGAGGATGTGGCAAACAGGATGTTAGCTTCTCTAGCATCGGTAGGTTATCTAGAAGAATCATTGGAGGATTCTATTAGTGGGAAAATAATTCAGGTTGAGAAAGGCAACTCTTTGTTGATTGAGAAGTACAATCAGATTCTTTCTGAAATTGATCAACTTAGGCAATGTTTGAACGAGACTGGGGTTGATATCAGGGTGCAAGAGGGACATAGGACAATTTGTGTTGCTGCACGTGATGAGTTACTTGAGCTGAAAAGAAAGGAGGAGGATTTGATTGATGAAGTTAGACATCTAGAGGATGAAAATAGGAAATTAGTGGAACAACTTGACGGGCATAAAGAAATGGTTGAGAAAGTGAATGCGGAACTTGCAAACACAAAAATAGAAGTTGAGCAGGAGAAGGTTAGGTGTGCTAATACCAAAGAGAAGCTTACCATGGCTGTGACAAAGGGAAAGGCATTGGTGCAACAGAGAGACTCATTGAAGCATTCTTTAGCTGATAAAACAAGTGAGCTTGAGAAATGTTTGATTGAATTGCAAGAGAAGTCTAGCGCATTGGAGTCTGCTGAACTAAGCAAGGAGGAATTGGTCAAAAGTGAAAATTTGATTGCATCTCTGCAGGAAACACTATTCGAAAGGACTTCTGTTCTTGAACAAATTGATGAAATTATGTCTGAGGCTGGTGTACCTGAGGAACTTCTTTTGATGAATATTAGAGAGAGATTTAGATGGCTTGTGGATGAGAGAAATGTACTAAAGGGTGTTTCACTGGAGTCTCAAAAATTGAAAGATGCTTTTTCCTCGTTTGATCTACCAGAGACAGTTTCATCATCTGACTTGGTAGCTCGAGTGGGTTGGCTGAGGGAGTCATTTTACCGGGCTAAAGATGATGTAAATAGTTTGCAGGATGAAATTGCTAAAACAAGGGAAGCTGGCCATAATGAGATTGACCGCTTAAGTGCTTCACTTTCAACAGCATTACAGGAAAAGGATTATCTTGAGACAGAGTTGGCTGATCTGATGAGGAAATATGAAGAGATTGTTGAAAAAGAACATCAAGTTACATTGGAGAAGGATCACTTAAGTGCTTCACTTTCAACAGCATTACAGGAAAAGGATTATCTTCAAACAGAGTTGGCTGAGCTGACGAGCAAATATGAAGAGATTGTTGTAAAAGAACATCAAGTTACATTGGAGAAGGACCACTTAAGTGCTTCTCTTTCAGCAGAACTACAGGAAAAGGATTATTGTCAAACAGAGTTTGCCAACCTGATGGGAAAATACAAAGAGATTGTTGAAAAAGAGCATCAAGTTTCAGTGGAAAAGGATCAGATAGTGAAAATGTTGATTGAGGTTTCTGGAACTGAAATGGAAAATGAAGAAGGGGTCTATCAGACTTTCTCTGACAATTCCAGTCTTGTTCACAGATGTTTTGAGAAGATAAAAAAACAGAACAGTGCCATTTTGGATTCTTCCTATGTTAATGAAGAATTGTTTGAAAGAGTACAAAGTCTCTTGTATGTAAAGGATCACGAATTGATGCTGTGTGAGAAATTACTCGAAGAAGAGATGATGGTGAGATCAGAGGAAAAACTGTTGAATGAGTTAAAGTTGGTTTCTGAAGAACTTGTGGCACTGAAAGAGGAAAAGAGTTCTCTATGGAAGGATCTTGAAAGATCAGAAGAGAAGTCTACTTTGGTGGATAAATTGTCAAATGAGTTAAAGTCGGTATCTGAAGAACTTGTAATGCTGAAAGAGGAAAAGAGCTCTCTACATAAGGATTTTGAAAGATTGGAAGAGAAGTCTGCTTTGGTGGAAAAACTGTCGAGTGAGTTAAAGTTGGTATCTGAAGAACTTGTAGCGCTGAAAGAGGAAAAGAGCTCTCTACAGAATGATGTTGAAAGATCAGAAGAGAAGTCCACTTTGGTGGAAAAACTGTCGAATGAGTTAAAATTGGTATCTGAAGAACTTGTAGCGCTGAAAGAGGAAAATAGCTCTCTACAAAGGGATCTTGAAAGATTGGAAGAGAAGTCTGCTTTGGTGGAAAAACTGTCGAATGAGTTAAAGTTGGTATCTGAAGAACTTGTAGCACTGAAAGAGGAAAAGAGCTCACTTCAGAATGATCTTGAAAGATTGGAAGAGAAGTCCACTTTGGTGGAAAAACTGTCGAATGAGTTAAAATTGGTATCTGAAGAACTTGTAGCACTGAAAGAGGAAAAGAGCTCACTTCAGAATGATCTTGAAAGATTGGAAGAGAAGTCCACTTTGGTGGAAAAACTGTCAAATGAGTTAAAATTGGTATCTGAAGAACTTGTAGTGCTGAAAGAGGAAAAGATCTCTCTACAGAAGGATCTTGAAAGATTGGAAGAGAAGTCTGCTTTGGTGGAAAACCTGTCGAATGAGTTAAAGTTCGTATCTGAAGAACTTGTAGAACTGAAAGAGGAAAAGAGCTCTCTATGGAAGGATCTTGAAAGATCAGAGGAGAAGACCGCTTTGGTGGATAAATTTTCAAATGAGTTAAAGTTGGTATCTGAAGAACTTGTAGCGCTGAAAGAGGAAAAGAGCTCTCTACAGAAGGATCTTGAAAGATTGGAAGAGAAGTCTACTTTGGTGGAAAAAGTGTCGAATGAGTTAAAGTTGGTATCTGAAGAACTTGTAGCACTGAAAGAGGAAAAGAGCTCTCTACAGAAGGATCTTGAAAGATCAGAAGAGAAGTCTGCATTGGTGAGGGAGAAGTTATCCATGGCAGTTAAGAAAGGCAAGGGATTGGTTCAAGACCGGGAGAACTTGAAAAAGCTTCTGGATGAAAAGAACTCAGAAATTCAGAAGTTGAAGCTTGAGTTACAGCAGCAAGAATCTGCAGTCACTGACTGCAGAGGCCAGATCAAAACATTGTCTACTGACGTAGAGCACATCCCAAAGTTGGAGGCTGATCTTGCTGCGATGAAAGATCAACGTGATCAACTTGAGCAATTCTTATTGGAGAGCAATAAAATTTTACAGAAAGTGGTTGAATCTATTGATGGCATCGTTCTTCCTGTTGATACAGTTTTTGATGAGCCGGTAGGAAAGGTGAACTGGCTTTCTGGGTACATTAATGAATGCCAGGAAGCTAAGACACATGCAGAGCAGGAGTTGGGTAAGGTGAAAGAGGATGCCAGTACCTTGGTTAGTGAGTTAGCAGAAGCCCAAGCAACTGTGAAATCACTGGAAGATGCATTGTCAGTTGCGGAGAACAATGTTACTCAACTAGCTGAAGAAAAGAGGGAATTAGAAGTTGGGAAGACAAATATCGAACATGAGTTACAGAAAGCAGTAGAAGAAGCTAGTTCCCAGACCAGCAAGTTTGTTGAGGCTTGTGCAACTAGGAAGTCACTTGAAGAGGCCTTATCACTGGCAGAAAATAATATATCTGTGCTGTTCAGAGAGAAAGAAGAGGCTCAAGTAAGTAAAACAGCTGCAGAGATGGATCTGGAGAAAGTGAAAGAAGAGGTTGCTATTCAGACCAGCAAACTCACGGAGGCCTTCAAAACTATAAAGTCACTTGAAGATTCACTGTCTCAGGTAGAGACTAATGTTGCTTTGCTGACTGAGCAAAATAATGATGCACAAGTTGGTAGAACTAATTTGGAGAATGAGCTAAAGAAGCTGCAAGAGGAAACGGGGTCCCAAGCTAACAAGCTGGCAGATTCATATGCAACAATAGAATCACTGGAAGATGCGCTGTTGAGGGCAGAAGATGATATTTCTGTACTTCAAGGTGTAAAGAAAAATGCTGAAAAGGAACTATTGTCACTTAATTCCAAGTTAAATGCATGCATGGAAGAGTTGGCTGGAACCAGTGGCAGTTTTGAAAGCAAATCTATAGAGCTTGCTGGACACCTTAACGATCTTCAAGTGATTATGAAAGATGAGACTCTGTTATCAAGGGTAAAAGAATGCTTTGAGAAGAAATTTGAGAGCTTGAGAAAAATGGATCTCATTCTTAAAAACATAAAGACCCATTTCGTAGAAGTGGATTTAGAAGAGCTGCAAAGTCACCATGTCATGGAGGTAACCTTATATCAGCATGTGTGTGTATGCATCAAAATTTTTCTTGCTGAGTGAATTTTTTTTTTTTTTTTGGTTTTGGGGGGGGGTGGTGTCTGTGCATGTTATTTTGGTAATCTCCATATGTGTGTACTTAGATTTTGCCTTTTTGTACTTGATTCTGTGACTAGTAATTACCTTCACCTATATAATCGTTATGAGTGCATCAACTTTAATTAGCCAATCTGTCTGGGTCTTTAAATCAGAATTGTTAGCATTGACAAGGCATTTTCAATTATAATTAGAATTGTCAATGGAAAAGAATATACCACTGGTTTGAAATATGTATGCTCAAGTGGATTACTTGTTTGCTTTAAAAAACAGATGACAGTTGCCAATTTTTTGGTTCTTTATTAGTGGTTGTGGATCTCTCTTGCTAACTTGCTCTCTTTTTCTATTTAAGAATGCAGAATGAATCTAAAGCTTTTCTCTTTCTCCTATCTAATCTTTTCCATCTTTTCTCTAATTGGCTTGTTTTATTTATTCCAGGATGATTCAATGGTTATGAACTCTTTCTCAGATAGCCTCAACAATATTGTTGATGTTGAAATTGATAACAGCTGGGTGAGTGCTGCAGATGGTGACAATATTTCTTCACATTTTAGAAAGACTGTGGAAGGGTTCCAGTCGAGAAACAAAATTATTTATGATAAAGTTGAAGGATTTTCATCTTTTATAGATGAGTGTATTGCAGGTTTGTTGAGAAAATTACAGGAAACACAGGATGGTGTAGTATTTGTACTTGAGCACATTGAATCTTTGAAACAAAAATCAAAGAATCTGGAAATGATTCAACAGGAACAGGAGACCACTATAGCCATGTTAGAAAATGATGTTGCGACTTTGTTGTCTGCTTGTACTGATGCTACAAGAGAACTGCAGATTGAAGTGAAGAACAATCTATTGGAACTTATCTCTGTTCCTGAGCTTGAGAAGTTGAACCATACTTTGTCTTTAGAAATGAGAGAGACTGATGGAGATGCCGCAGTTGAGCGGCAACAAAGGCTTGATGGCAACAAACATTTTGATGCTGCAAATAAGTTGTTATTGGCAACTAGAAAATTTCAATCTCTGGTTAAACAGTTTGATAGCACAAGTAATGTGGCAGCCGCTACAGTTGAAGAATTGCAAAATAAATTGAAACAAAGTAGAACAAGTCTTGAAAATGCTATTGAAGAAAGGGATCTAAACCAAGATAGAGTTTCCGAGCTAGAGAGTGAGGTAGAAGAATTGCAAACTTCATGCAGTGAGCTGAGGCTTAAACTAAATGATTCTCATTCCAAAGAGGACAAGTTAAAGGAAAGAGAGGCAGAAATTTCCTCGCTGTCCAATACTTTGTTAATGAAAGGAAAAGGTAAACATCTTTGATGGGATCTTGCTGCACAAATCTATTTTGGTTGTTATTATTTTGTCATTTTTCTTCTGACTTCTTTGTTCATATTTGTTGTTTCAGAGGCAGAAGACTCCCTTCTGTCAGCATCCCAAGTGAAAACACTCCTTGACAAAATTGGAGGGATTGAAATCCCTATGGCAGAGTCAGAAGTTGGAGACCTGGTGCCCCATAATTCTGCTCACGTAAAGAAGCTCTTTTACATTATTGATACTGTTACTGAGTTGCAGCAGCAAGTGAGGTTATTGTCTCATGACAAAGAAGAGCTGCAATCAACAATTACAACACAGATTCTGGAAATTGAGCATCTCAAGGAGGAAGTTGAGAAACTTGTCAGGGACAGACAAGATTCCGAAAAAGTGAAGGATGAACTGTTTGAACTCACTTTTGGTTTGGAGAAAATTATAGGTATTTTAGGAGGTGAATTGTTTGACCAAAAATCTGCTGGTGTCAAGGGACTTCTGTCAGTATTAGAAAAGCAGGTTGTGACCATGCCTTTGGAATTGGAAAATTCAAAATCAAAAGCTCAGGAGCTTGGCACAAAGTTGCTTGCAAGCCAAAAGGTTGTGGATGAATTGTCAATCAAAGTTAAAGTTCTTGAAGACTCACTTCAAGATAGGAGTGCTCAGACAGAGATCGTTCAGGAAAGGAGCATCTTTGAAGCTCCCTCATTGCCTACAGGGTCCGAGATATCTGAAATTGAAGATGCGGTAATTATTGAATTACATGATTTTTTAATATAATTTTCTTCATGCATGATATTTTTGTTTCTCTGAACAAAGTTTTCACGGATAAATTTTAAGCAAACTGTGTTGGTTTTTGGATCTCAAATGACCTTAGGTTCAGGTCTTGCAGATGTTCCAGTTAGACAAATTAGATTAATTAATATATTCTATACATATATCTGTACTGCCTACAGAGTGTCGTTTTTCGGTGATCTATGTGACCAACCTAATTGTTAAAACTTTCCATTGGAAAAGTTAAAGCTTTCTTCAATCCTTTTTCTTGTTCTCTCTTCCCCAATGAATTTCAAAACTTTAGTTGGATATTGAAAAAAGAAAGATGTAGTTCAGGCAAAGGAGTAATGATATGTAACACAATTTGGGTAGACTTGCTGTTGGGTGACTCAAAATTTTCCTCTCCAAATAATAGAGAAGATGCCTGTATAAAGCATTGCTTGCCATATGCAGGGCTCACTTGGGCAGACTACAAAATCTCCTGTCCCGCCAGCCACTGTTGCAAGAACTGTGCGAAAGGGTTCAGCTGAGCATCTTGCAATCAATGTTGATGTGGAATCTGAACGTTTGATCAACAATGAGGGAAGTGATGAGGACAAAGGTTTGCATTCTATCTCATCTTCATCTAAATATTCAGTTTAGAAAGCTCAGGTAATTGACGTATTTTTTTTCTCTTATCCAGGTCATGTATTCAAGTCTCTGAACACGTCAGGTCTCATTCCAAAACAAGGAAAGTTGATTGCGGATCGAGTTGATGGAATCTGGTAACATGCCATATCATCTGCTTTAGTTTATGTTTCAATTACTGTATTGAAAGTTGGAACCTAATCTACTAACTGGCAATAAAGTCATAACTGAGTTGGATTATGTTCTATATACAGACTTGATACTAAGTTTCTTTTTAATCTGTACATGCAGGGTATCTGGTGGTCGACTTTTGATGAGTCGTCCCCAAGCAAGGCTAGGCCTTATTGCCTATTCACTCTTATTGCATATATGGCTGTTGGCAACAATTTTGTGACTAATTCTTTGATCATCTGTTCTCTGGATCATACCGCAACGATATTCTTAGTCTGCAAGTTGTATCATAGATAAATAACATTTCTATTTTTTTCCCATTCTTTTATGGTCACGGTGGTTAACGTGTTCATATTTTACATATCACCTTATTGATTCTCTGAAATCATATTTTTTTAGGGGTTCAGGGAATACATGCCTCTCTGCTTTTAGAGAGATGTATCACTTTAGTTACTTAATAAGTCTTTTGTCCTGTTGGAATATTGAGCTATAGTTTCAAGTTTGGTAGATAAACATGAAATGTAAGTGGTGACACCATATGTTCTAGACTTCTAGTATCTCTGTGTTAACTATGCGGACTTTGAGGATTGGTACTGAGACTGAGAATGATCTTCATTGAAATCGGAAATTATTTCTGAAATATTTTAATTATCTACAACTTATTGTTGAGCAAATTAAAACTCATAGTTATCCAATTTAATTCCAATGAGCACCGAGAGATATTTGAATCTCAATTTTGCCTATCTGGACTAAATTCTGAATACAAATATTAACTTGTACTATGTTGTTAATTCAAGAATTGTAAACCAAAAAAAAAAAAAAAAACTACAAAATTAAATATCTATTTATATTACAGAAGTTAATTTCTTCTTAAGGGTATTTTTTTTATAAATAAAATTGGATTTAATACGTATTAGTCATATCTACTTTTTTTTTTTTTTTTCCTTGAAACGTATGGAGTGGACGAGGATTATTCAAAAATAACCATTTAAATTTTTTTTTTTTTTAAAATAGAGGATTGAGATTGAGAGAAGCTCTCGTTTGGTCCTTGAATATCCTTGAATATTCTGAATTCCCAAAACTATCCCCCAAATGGCCACGTGGCGACAGCTGAAAATTTAGACACAGAGTAAACAAACGGTTGGGAAGAGTTGAACTCAGTTGTTCAATGTTCTCAGTTCTTACTTTCTCAGCCTCAGGGAATTTGAACATCTTTCTTCTGCTTTTCCCAGCAAAACTCAAATAAGGTTTGGTTTTCTCTGAATTCCAGTTGCTTTACCAAAAAAATATAGAGCTTACTTTCTTTACCCATTTCTTTTCTCTTTATAATTGAAGTAGTAGTTGGAATTTAACAGACATCCAAAGTGAAGTGCACCCATTTGGATTTTGAAGCTGCTATCTTTATATATATATATATATATGGGTTTGCTCACTATAAACTGTTGGTGGACCAGAACAAACAATTTCTCTACAACCCTCTTTCCTTACAGAGCATCTGCCTTCATGGGTTAGTTTTTTCAAACCCCTTTAATTTATTTCTCTCTCTCTCTCTTAATGTTTTGCTAAGTTTATATTGCACAAACACACACACACACACACATATATAAAGAACAGTTATTTGTATGTTATTCTTAAACATTTCCATTAAGGCAGATAGGGGGTTGTGCGTTGATCATTCGTTTTGGTTCATGCATATAAGAGTTGGGTCAGACGTTGCTCCTTATAAAGCCTTATTTAGTGTTGGTGTTTAATTTCCCAAATGTTGTGGTTGCAGCACAATGATAGTGATATTTTGTTGGTCCTATATATGGACCTGGGATGTTATTATGTAGGTTTGCAAATATGGGAGGGGATGTATGAGACTTGGGTCTTAAGTCTTGACTGTGTATTAGGAAGAAATTACTTTATAATAGCACAGAGGGATCGAATCAAATGAGGAAGGGACAAGAACTAGTCCTCGTTTAGGCTTTGTACTACAAATGATGGAATATTTCATAATTTCATTCTGTTTTTTTTTTTTTTTTTTCTTGGTTGCTTTATTTTATGAAGTACAATAACAATGCAACCTCAAGATGCTATTCTATTCTGAAATTCTACACTAACATTACAATCTTAATAGCAAGCTGCCCCATCTAACAGCATTGACATATTCCTAGCTGAGAAGCTCTATTTTTAGTCTTGCAGTATTTCATTTTCCATTGACAATGTACTTGTTATTTGTTAAATGCTTAATTTTTGTATGACTGTCCAAATGTGATTACATGTGATTAGGCGGGAAGTTTATTCACCTCTCTGATGCGGAACGGGTTGTACTTTCTACATTGCACAGTGTAATATTCTCTTCTTTTTAGCAATTTGATGTTAAATCTGAGAAAAATTGTAGAACTTTTGTTTTTCTATCATCTCACACTAATATCATTCTTTTTGCAGGGTTTTAGATTTGATACAAGGGCTTTTGCAAGCCGGAATTCAGTGAAGAAATTGAGAAGAAATAGACAACCACCTGAAATTGTAGCAGATATTCCTCCCACAAAAGATGATTATGTTCAAGATGAAAATTCAGCTTCCTCTTTTGAAAATTCAGTTGATCAGAATTCTACAATAAAGCCTTCCAGGAGTACTGTGCTTCAGGCATGTACCATCACTTCTGGATTAATAGCGGCTTTGGGTATAATACTTCGTCAGGTATGCTTACTCTCATGCATCAACTACCTTGGCATTCTGCTCTATTTTTGTCTAAGACTGATATCTCTGGGACTGTAAGAAGCCACCTAGTCATACTCGTCATATCCCCACCGTTTTGGTTTCTCGTTGTGTTATTTGAATTAAATGTGTTCGCTTCCTCCTTTTTTACCTTGTGGATTCTTCCTTTTTTCTCTTTAGATTGAATCACTACTTAAGAGTGGAATCAAAATTGTGAGACAACTTCAGAAGTTTGAATTAGGAATATTTTTTTTTATGATGATCTAAATGCGCTACACCCAGTTCCCCCTTTCTTTATCCTCTTGTTTGTGACAAACAATGCATCCTTGTATCCACTTATAATGTGCGAGTAATGTTCTGTGATATTGTTTAATAGCAATCAGCGCCGTAGGACTTTTTTACTATTTAATTTCAATATTTTTTGTTCACACCAAACACCAGTCACAAAACTTTGTTACTCAATGCTAAGCTCTTGGTTTTAGTCGGGAAGTGTCACTTTGGAGTAAAGGAGAATTCTCAATTTCACTAAAATAAAAATTAAAAAATTTCATGGGCAACATTATGTTTGGTCAATCATCTGGATCTTAATTTTTTTCTCTAATTGCTATTTGCAGGTATCCCATGTTGCATCAGTGGAAGGATTGCCAATCCTTGACTGCTCTGCAGAAGTATCATGTATAAATTTTGTGTTCTCTTCTTATTGCAAATTTTTCATTGACTTTTTTTATTGTTCTCCCTTTTCAGATTCAACATCCTGCTTCTTTCCACAGAATGCAAAGAGACATTTTCTTGGAAAATAAATTTTTGGAAAACTGAGCAGACAGGATAGTGAAAATCATCTAAAATGAGTAGTTGTCCTAAAAGGCTAAAACATGATTAACATTTCTGGGAAACAGCCAATCAGCCAATGGCAATGGAATAGCAGACACCAAATGCAAATCAAATTATTGGTTTTGTTTTTCTAGATTTTGAAAGCTCAATTGTACTTTCTCATGGATATGAAATTTAATTTTGGGTTTTGATTTTCAAAAAAGATTTTACTAGAATAATCAAAATTTGCTCATTTTTCAAATCTGCAAAAAGGATTAGAAATCTATGGAAATATAGAATATGCTGATGCTTTATTAAAATAATTTTCCTGATAATTATATAATGCGGAGAATGTCATTCTAATATGGATCATCTTTCCATATTCTATATTTTATTTTTATACATCCTTTTTGCCTCTTTTGTTGTAGATTGGAATTGGGCAATTCAATGACTTAAAAGAGTGTCATGTTTTCCCCATGTACAGTTGGTTTTGAGATGTGGCATCTTGAGTTGATTACAGGAATAGTTGTATTGATATCATCAAGCCGATATCTACTACTGAAGACATGGCCAGATTTTGCTGAGTCTAGTGAAGCAGCCAATCAGCAGGTAGCTGTACTGATTTTCCTAACTGTCTCTAGAGGGACTCGTACATATCATTTAATTTTTGTAATGAATTAGCATAGCTAGAACTGTCAGCATAGCTAGAATTATATATTGGATGGTTGAGAAAAGTACCCCCCCCCCCCCCAACCCTTATCTCCCCCAAAAAAAAAAGAAAAAGAAGACACTGCTCCAGTTGAGTTGATATTGTACCAATCCTTAGCTGCTTTGATGAATTTCAACAACATCCTATATTTGACGCAGGTCCTTGCTTCACTTCAGATTTTGGATTACATAATTGTTGCATTCCTGCCTGGTATTAGTGAGGTAATAAGCAAAGAAAAATGTTTTTATCATTTTTGTGTGTGTTTTTGTTTTTAATTATAGTTCTATTAAGAGTGCATTGTTACATGTGCTGGTTCATGGTTGACTAGGAATTGCTTTTCCGTGGTGCATTGCTACCACTTTTTGGATTCAATTGGAAGAGTGTCTTTCTGGTTGCCGCTATTTTTGGTGTTCTACACGTTGGCAGTGGCCGAAAGTATTCCTTTGCTATCTGGTATTCATCTTCTTGACTTGATAAGGATTTCATTTTCTCCAAATTAATTTATGAATCAATTGCATTGACTCTCTACTTTACCTTATTTAAATTAAGAGTAGGCATATATCCTCTTCATTTAGTCCCTACTAATATTTAGTATGCCCTTCTTGCTGCATCTTCTACTTTCCATTCTTTGATAGCTCTAACTTTCAAAGCAAATGTGATGCCTTCACTGGTCCATTTAAGGCGAAAATTAAACATCGAGTAGTTATCCGTCATCTTATAAGTGAACAGCTTTAACAGCCTTTGGACATCCAGCCATGGATTATATTTTATAGTTAGTGCGTTGTAAATAGAATTCATATTAGGAGTCATAGTGCTCAAATCCCCGTCCCCATTGTTGTCGAATTATTTATAAAAATAAAATTAAAAATTAAAAAAAAAATCAGAAGAAGTTTGGATTGTATTGCTTGTTGTCCTATGGAATAATCTTCACACTATTCAGGCACTGTGGGCTCCAATTAATCAGGATTTTGGTGTTTGACATGTTTCAGGGCAACTTTTGTTGGGCTTGTGTATGGTTATGCCACAATTATGTCTTCTAGCCTTATTGTGCCAATGGCTTCTCACGCGATAAACAACCTGGTTGGAGGGATTTTGTGGCGATACACCTCAAAATCATCAGAGAAGTTATAAGACAATTACAATCTGCCTCATTTTTAGTTGTTAGGAAAAAAAAAAAAATCTGTTCTTCAAAACTGGTCAATGGTGTATCCCTGTCTAGTTTGGTGTAATATGTGGTGTGGTATACATGAATTTGTCATCCACTTGTGCTGTAAATTCTTGTAGAACCATCTTAGTCTAGAAGGTGGGTGGCTATGCAACAATATTAAGGCTATTATTACAGAACTCGCCTTAACTTTACTACTAGGAAACAATATATCACATTTTTATTCTTGAAGTTGGAACTTTTTTTTGTTTTTTTTTTTTTTTTTTTTAGGTTCAATTCCTTCAAATTAGAATTGAGCAATTTTTTAAGGATCATTAAATCTATGTGGTCGTGGAATTCTATCTCCTACCATTTTCCCTAAAATGAAACTTTTATTCATTCAAACTAAATTAAGATCACTCGACTTACCCTGTGAACACCTTAAATTTATTAATTTAAATGACAAAGTTTTCCTCTAAATTGGTTTGAAGAATCTTTTTCAACACATTATGTGGCGATCCATAAAACTATCTATGCATATTCTTTAAACAAGTCACATGAATAATTAATAGGTTATGTGTTATATAGTAGACAGTGAATAATGGTTATATTAATCACCATGTAGTGAATTGGAAGAATTTTCCTCCAAAATAATTTGAAGGTAAACTTGTTGTCATATTTAAAAATGCACAAAATTACGTTTTATTTTTATTTTTATTATAGATATGAAATATTTAAATTTGTGGAATCCACTTCAGATCATTCTTTTTCATCAAGTCAAGGAACTGTTTGGTTTTTGAAGTAGACGGTATTGGAATTTAAGTCCCTTTATGTTTGTAAGTTTTTAAAAGAATGCAAATGCTAAAAATAGTACAAAATTTTCTACATAATCTTTACAAACTGATATAATAATGAATTTGATTGGTAGATGTTAACAACATATATAATTATATATGAATGTTAGAATCAATTTTTATTTTTTCATATTAGTGTATCACATTAATTTATAAAGGTTATATAGTAAAATTTGTAATATCCCAAACCAATTTCACTCTTAAAAGAATGGAAAGGAATAAAATGAATAACTCATAAAAGAATTGAATTGAATGGAATACAACCTAATGTATTTTCTGTAATGTGTTTTCATGTTTATAAAAAATGGGGTAGGAAAGAAATATTTATCAATAAAAATTATATATATTAATTGCATTCATTTTTTATTTTATTTTATCTTTTCCAAAGTAGGGATGTAATTGGTATTTCATCTCCCTTTCATTAATATTTTTTTAAGAGGGAAATTTCCCTTTCATCAAGGAATGAATGTTCTACTAAAAAATGGGAGGAATATTTCCTGGGGAATGGAATGTTCTTAACAATTCCTAATGAGTCATGACCAATCCCTTACTCCATTCCATTACTTCCAAGTATTAAACTTCCAAATAGGAAAGTAAATGAAATATTCTTAAAACATTCCTTTCCATAATTTCAACCATTACATCCCTTTATTTTCTCCCATCCCAAAATGAAAGTAAGTTGACTTATTCTTTTACGTAGAACTTTTTAACACCACATTTAAAAAAGAAAAGAAAAATACAGCTTACTCAAACTCTAGTTTATTTTCAAGTGTACTTTGCTAAGTTTTTTTCTTACGACAAAGTTTAACTATAAAATTAGTTGTAGTCTTGAACTATAATTTTACTCAAAATCTTTTTATTGAAGATGAATTTTGACAAAACCACCATTGGATTACATCTTCTTCTTATATCCTCTATACTTAAAAAAATTTTAGAAATTTAAAAATCAATAGCTATGTCATCAATAAATTATTTAAATTTAAAGTTTTTGTAGTTTAAAATTATGCATAAAATATAAGTTTGTAGATCATATAGTAAATAATATTTGATTGATACAAAATTTGATATGTGTATTGAGAGTGTAAAGAATATGCAATTCAATGGTTAGATTTTTAAAATATGTAATAATATTTATTTTATTGAGTAAAGTTGTAATCTTAGGCTACAACTAATTTTGTAGCTAAATTTTGTCATTTTTCTTAACTTATTTGGGTAGGTAAAGCTTTTTTAAACTCTCAATTTTCATCTAGATACATCTGTATTCTTGTTCAATTTTCATCTTTTAAGAAAAATAAACAAAAGAAAATAAAAACTGTACCAAATCTAGAACAAAGAATCCCAAGTATGGTTTTAGCCAACTTAGCCTACTAGGAAAAAAAAATGAAGAAATAATTCAAACAATTTCAAATATCAAAACCTTAACTGACTTATTTGGTCATGAAAATCTTGCTAACATGCTATACTAATTTACATTCGGGTTTCTCAAAAATTCAATTGGGGTGTTCTTTTGTTGTTATTAATTTATTATTAGCATTATTATTTCAACCTTGACAATTAAAACTGGTCTTTCTTATATATTTTTAAGGCTAAAATGAAAATTTATCCTCTAATTTTCAAACAAAATTCATTTAAGTCCTTTAAGTTTGTTTTCGTTCATTTTAATGTTCCAAGTTTATTCAATTATGACCTCTCTGTTAACTTTTGTTAATTTTTTAAAAAAAAAATGAAAAAGTCTTAATTGATTAAATTTGAAACTTATAAGATTGTAGTTTAAAAAAAAAAAAAAAAAAAAAAAAAAACAAAGTTAGAAAATTAAAAAGGTGAATATTGCAATTTTTTTCTTTTTCTTTTTTGGGATAACCTAGTCTTACTCTTTCATCAGTAAAACAAGGAAACAAATTTATTGTCCCCGTGTTTGAGACGAGTGCAATCCGTAAAGAAAAACTGAAAATCGTTTGGTCTCCTCCAAATATAAAAGTTGCATTTCCTGTTACCAATATTTCATCAGAATCGAAAGTACCCTTCTTCTTTTTCATTGTTATCATCATTTCTCAAACCCCAAAATTCTGGTTTTCCATATATTTTTTTCTGTTCTTTCATTTCCTCACACTACTCAATCATGTCTTCGGTAAGAAAATATAAAATCCTCGTATAGTTTTTCGTACACATTATTGCTTGTGTTTCATTTCCCATGTGATCAGAAGTGGGTTTTGTCGTTTCAATGTTTTTGTTTTGTTTGAATAAACACGTACATTTTACATGGTTTGAGATATATGAGAATAATATTGGGTTGGTGACTTGGTGGGGTTTATCATCTGTAGGACATGAGATTCACAAGTAGGGACTTAAAATAATATAATATATTTAAGGTTTATTGTTAATATCATTTTGTTTTTTCGCTTTATTAGACTCATTGGTGATTAGGGTTTACGTTGTTCTTGAAATATAATGCAATTTTTTTTTTTTTTTTGATAGTTACATTGAGAGAGAAGAGATTTGAACTTTAGATGTTTCTATTAAAAACACCCATTTATTGTTTTGAGTTTATTGCAAGCTTGAGAATAATTGCATAGAAATAGAAATAGTGGAGAATTTTAATTTTATTTATATACACTACATTTTTTAGTGGAGGAGGCATATTCAAATTCAACTAATGATATTAAGCTATGTGACTCTTCACTTGAGTCTTGACTTGAAGCTGATTATTAATGTTATTATATCATGAGTTTTTTTAATGAATAGCAATGAATGCATATGTTAAAATTTTTATGGTTTTCTTTGTTTTGTTTGCAGCTCAATAAGGATCGGCCTCTACCCAAATTCGGAGAATGGGATGTGAACAATCCTGCCTCAGCCAGCGAATTTACTGTCATATTTGACAAGGTTAGAGATGAGAGGAAGACCGGTGGGACATCTAGTAGTGTGTCACCATCGCCAAAATATACAGCCAGTGATAAATACAGCCATTCCTCCAAGTCCAACAACAAGGTATCAATTCATTTCATATCTCTGCCTATTGTTTGGTTCTTGGTTTTATAACTCTTTTAATATTGAACTTGTTATCTATGTTGAATGCAGAGAAAGTGGTTCTGCCTTTGTTAAGTTGCTCCTTTGGACTCTCTCTCCCCTTGAAGATCTCAGAGAGACAGGAGACTTTGGCTGGCTATGGTGGTTGGGTACTTGTGTTGGAGAAGAGGGTTGTGACATTGTGGTTGTTAACCTTGCTTTTAGTGTCATTTTTTCTTTTTCGGCTATGGTTGTTGGGTACTTGCATTTTATGCTTTATAGCTTGTACTCCAGGAGTGTATTGTGTATATATATACATGAGTTTCCTTCCTTTCTAAGTGCAAAAAATACTAGTACATGTTTTACATTCACTTCACATGTTTTAAATATGCACCGGACGTTATCTTTCATTTAAAAAAAGTATATGACTCACAGATAATTAGGAATACAACAAAAGTTTGCAACAATTTCATAATAGGGCCTTTAAGTCAATTGTTAATAAATCATTTTATAAAAAGTTTGATACTGTATCATTTTGGTAGGAAAAAAAAACCATAAAAATTTTAATTTTTTTGTCTTTTCTACATAAAAAGTTTTTAAAATATTTCCTAAATCAAATCACATCCATTAACTTTTCCTTTCACAATATTCTCAAATCAATTAAACTAAACTTTATATATATATATATATATATATGATTGAAATTTTACTTTAACCTAATTTAAATGGTTGGAATTTCATCTTGAAAACTTAAACCCCGATCCTTACATTCTCTCAATATTGTGCATGAACTTTTACCAGTAAAGTGACCATGAGTCCACAATCACCACTAAAATATCTTAAAATTGCTACTGCTAGCCGGATAAGTTCGAAGTCTAACCATTTAACCTAAACTAAATAGTTGAAATTTCATCTTGAAAACTTAAACCTCAATTCTTACTTTTTCTCAACATTGTGCATGAACTTTTTAATTGTAGAGTGACTAAGACTCCACAATCACCACTAAACCTTACATAATTGCTACTGCTAGCCAGATAAGTTTGAAGTCTAATCATACTAAGCTTCTTTTTAAATTGCAAATGCGTAGGTTTGATTAGTTGGGCAAGCGCACGTGCACAGACTCAAGGTAGTCGTAGAATTTAGGGACAGATGGGGCCCACACAAATCTCAAAATTAGGCTACTTTGAAGTTTCCTTCGAACATGAATCACTAATTTTAATATAACTTTTGGTCAAATCCGTCACCTCAGATTTCCTCCACAGTTTAAAAAAAAAAAAACTAACATGGAAAAAATGGAAAGTGGACTCCATTGCTTCTACTGTTCTACAAGACTTTCTTCAATGGCCACCACCATATATAATCAAAACTATGCATAGATATACTCTTTTTTTTTTTTTTTTTTTTTTGAAACCGATATACTCTTATTATTATGTTATCAATTACTACATTTCTATCTTAATGCTTGAATTACTGAATTATAATTCATAGACCCACTTTTTCTACTTCTTTTTATATGCACAAAAACTATGAAAGTGGAAAGTGCAGTGGAAGGAGGCTTCGTCACCGACTACGTAGCCATTGCCATATCCATCCTTTCCATGATCTTGTATGTTTTCCTTTCTGGGGTTCTTTAATTATTGTTTTGTTTCCCAATATATGTGAAAAATTTTAACTTCAGTAGAGCTTATTAAACATGTTATAAGAATTGGAGGCTGGGTGTTTGATGATATGTCTCAGTGAATTTTTAGTATATGCAGAAAGATCACAGAATTGCCGGCTTTTTTTTATTTATTTATTAAAAAGTGTTGTTGTTGTAGACTATTTATTAGTTGCTTATTTTTGGTGGGTTATACTGTTTGACTGTGTCTAATAAACAAAATTTATTATTTATTATCAGCTCAGCATATTGTAGATTTGATCAAACAAGTTATGGGGCTAGTGTAACCAAGTAACTGAAAAAAAAAAAAAAAAAAAATTATTAACAATCAAAGGCAAAGTAGTTTTGACTTTTGAGTCTTACGGGATGTTATTGTAACCCACAAAGTGAATTTGATTCAATGTGGCAAACTAGAAAGTATCAATTTTTTTTCTGGGTTGAGCTGTGAAGAATTTGAAGGGGAAAAATCTGCAGCAACTCAGTTGTAAGCTGGGCTGAGCTGGGCTGGAGTGATTTATAACTTATGGGCTAACAGGAATGCAAGAATTCATGTAAGGAAAGATTTGCACTGAAGAAGCGAATTGGTGCAATGGCTTATTTCTGATATTAGGTGTAGGCTGTCTTGGTCTAAACAAGTGAAGCACACCTTTGAAAAACATAGTGTTATGCTGTATTTGGGGAATTTCTGAAATTTGTTTTGGTTTGTTATTAGGCTGGGAGCTTAATAAGTCTAGGGTTGTCTGTAGTGTGTGGCTGCTTGTTTGTACTGTGTTCTGGTGTTTGCAAACTTAGGCTGTTTGTTGTAAATTTTTTTTTTTTTTTTTTTTTTTGGTTCAATGAAATTTTCTCATTCATAAAATAAAAAAAGAAAGCATCAATTTTTCTTTCGAGGAGAGAGAGAGAAGAGGTCAGGCCTTGGTGCGATGGGAAGTGTCTTCCACCAAAAGCGACAGTCATGGGCTAGAGTCCAAGAATCAACCTCTCCAAAAAGAAATTGGGGGTAAGGTTGTTTAACAATTACCCCTCCTAGTCCCAGCAAAAGTGGGAGCTTTGTGCACTAGCTACAACCTTTTTTCTAGGAGAGAGAGATGCAGTGTCCTAGAACAAACTGAAGTAATGGAACTAGTAAATACTTTGTGTAGCTAGTTACAAGAATTTAGGAAATTAGGGTTCTTTAAATAGCTTTGCAGTTCATTCCCCTCTTGAGTCTTTCTCCCTAACAATGATGTGGAAAGAATTGTTGGTATGCTGTTCCTAGGTTGATAAGAGAAGTTATTGATGTGATGAGCATTGGCATGTAAAGAAGATAATTCCTTTCCTATCTCATATGTGTTTTCTTTTTGAGTTATTTGGTATGCATTTCACAGGTAGTCAAACAATGTGGAATTAATTAAGCAGAAGTTATTGAGCTGATTTACTTGTGGAGTGCATATTAGAAGTGGGGAGCATAAGAGTTGGAATAGTTTGAGGGTCTCTTTGTCTGATTATCTATGGGATAAAATCTCTTTGCTAGAGTTTTTACTTTTTATTTGCAGTTTTCTTAAGCCATTCCTGCTTGCTTGGAAATGCTTGTGTGATTTGTGTAAATGACAGCTATATATATAATCAAACTAAACCAATTGAATATTCATTGTCTGTCTACTTGATTCAGACTAGTCGCTGCCTTCTTTTTCTATATATATATGGCTTTCCTTATAAAAACATAGTGAAATTTTTATATGGCTTATGAAGAATGAAAATCTTTGAATAAACTTTTTTTTAAGGTATTCCCAATATGAAGAAGTTCTTTTTGGTTATCATACATGGTTTTGGTACCAAAGAAGAGTTTATTTATTTAGAGACTAACTTCTTTTGTCATTTATTGTTTGGCTTTGTTCTTTCAGACTTCTCTCACGGTTACTTGTACCCTTTCTGGTTCACAAGGTTCCTCGTACTAAGAACAGTGGCTTCTGGATTCCAATAATTCATGTTTTTGCCAGCTTCAACCTTTTGTTGTCAACTGTGGTAGATTATAGATCATTTTGTTACCCTTACTATTTTTTTTTATGACTTCATGCACCAGAAAATTTTTGTAGATGACTTTTAGTTATACTTGTTACAATACTATAGGCCCATGTTCCATGCAGGAGTCCTTCAATTTCCTAAAATTCAAGAANTCAAGCCCCTGTTTATTTTTTCATTTATCAAATGCTATTTCTTTAGAGCACCAATTTCAAGCATCTTTTGCTTTCAGTTTGGGTTGAAGGTCCACTTGCATTTGGCTTACTGCTAAGCTGTCGCGTGACACAGGCCTTCCAGCTGTATTACATTTTTGTCAAGTAAGTAAAGATTTTGTTTGCTTGGGTAAATATGCTTGACTGTAATTCTGAAAGAAACTTGCCATAAGGTTGCATCTATCTCAAATCAATGATCTGACTGTAGATCGCACATCCCCACCCTACCTATTAACCACCCAAGCCAAGGTCCTTGAGACTTTTGTGATATGGTTGGTTGGTTGTTCTGACGATAGAAACATTAAACAGGTCAACAACATGACTTATGGGGGCTAGTTTCATCTTCTTCTCTCTTTTTTTCCTTTTTTTGTGCAATGGTTTCATAGACATGGAACATGTTTTATGCAAGGACTTTTTCATGTCTCGGGCCTCTTGGCAAATAATTTCTTTTAACCTTTTTGTGTCGTACTACACTACTTTACTAAAGCTGTTATAAATTTTTTACTACTGATATTTCAGGAGGCGTTTACCACCAATCAGATCTTATATATTTCTTCCACTAATACTGTTGCCATGGATTGCTGGGGCTGCATGTAAGAGTCTCTAAATTGAATCAATTTACTTATTTGGATATTTATCTTCTCAAGTTGGTCTTTCTACAATGATATTAAGATACTTTTGGAGCAGTAACATTATTTATCAATGTAGAAGTATATTTTCCAATGAAGTGATCAGTTTTCTTTACTAATGTCCATTTTTAGTATTTAGTTTTTCTTTAATATTTAATATGTGTGAAACCTGTTTTATGCAGATTCTTAGTCCTTGAAAACGTATTTTCTGTTTTTGGTCCTGTTTGTCTGTTTTTCAGTCTCCTCAACCCTTTCCCCCCCCCCCCCCCACCCCTCCCCCTTCCCCCCTTCCCCCTCCCCCTCGTTTGGTCTTTTTTTGAAGATACTCTATCTTGGAATAAGTTCACTATTGAACATATTTCTTTTTCAGTTTAGTTTATACCCCATTAAGCAACAGAACAATTGGAGCAGCTAATTTAACCATAACTTAATTCCTTTCTGGTATGATTTGTCATATTTATGCTGACAACCAAAGCATAAATATCAGTGTTGATGAAAGTATCAAGTGCACTAAAGTGCGAAGGCCTCTTGGAGGCTAGGCGCCAAGCGCAAACGCCTGATTGAAGGAAAACATACATTTTTCAAATATGATTTCTAATAACCTCTAATAGAAATATTCATCTTATAATAAAAATTAAATAAAAACTCAAAAACTTTATATTTTACCTATTTGGTAAGTGCAATTGTATAATATCTATAAGTTTGGAAGACATAGAAATATACATTTCTGGAGTTTTGTGCCACATTGTCTGCTTTGGGTTTTATGGTGGGGACGGAATGCTAGATGCTTTGAGGATTTTGAACAATTGATCCTTGATATAAAGTCCTTTTTCTTTCATACTCTCCTTGAATGGAGCTTAGTCTTACCTTCCTTCTCTTCAATATCCCTCCTTGTTCTAGTTGATCATTTTAATTTGGGTCCTTAAATTTTGCCATTGAAGTACATTTCCAGTGTACTTGGGTTGGCTATTCTTTAATAAAAAGTTCTTATGTTATTTATCAAAAAAAAAAAAAAGTATAATATAGGAAATTGAAGTCATAGAAAGTTTAAACATAACATTTTATGTAATTCTCTTGTGCTTTATAAAAAGACATAACCATGATATTTATGATCAAATGAGGAATATAGTTTAATCAACATACATCTAAAAGGCAAAGACCAAATATTACAAGAATAATTAACTTGGCTTATATCTTTTGACATGTAAATAAAAAATAAAAAATAAAATTTGTTGTGTAATATAATATAACGCCTTAAGAATAGTGTTTGTCCATGTCATAACCTTCAAGATTGTGCAATTAATTTTAATGATTCATATATATTTCTTTAGCAATAATATAAAAAAGAGTGCCTAGGTATGCTATGTTCTTCAAAAAGCGCCAAAAGGTGCACTTCATTAAATGAGCTTCACTTTGGCCAAGTGAAGTGCTTTGACTTTGGGGCTTCAAGCATTGAGTTTTAAACGCACCTAAGTGTGCTTTTAAGAACACTGATAAGTATGCAATTCTCAGTACTTTTTCTTTGCTGGTTTACTAGGGCATTATTTATATATAGTAAACATTTTCATGAGGCAAAGGCATTATTATTGAATTGTTATGGGAAATTTCAAACCGTATGTCTCTAAATGTGCACATTCCAACCCTTTTGTACCTTTTCTTTTATTTGTTTGCCAAACTTCTGTTAGGAGCTTCAAACTCAATGTTCTAGTACACAACTTTTTGTTGCTTTCTTACAAAATTTAAATAACTGTAGAAAAAGTCTTTTTTCAAAAGCAGTACAAATTATGAAATTATCTATCATGATTTCAGTGTAGTAGGGGAAGACAATACCCAAGTACAAAGATGCATTTAATCCCTGGAAGTTCTTGATGAGCAAGGTAATCATACCAAAATTCATCAAGAACACTCTCAAGTAACAATTATCAAGCCTTATTTTCTCTGGTTATCACAAACACCTTCCGAGTTTTGATAGTGTGTGTTTGATATCAGCTTATTTAGCTTTTTGATGAAAGTGTGCTAAAGTATACTTGTACTTTGAAAAAGTGAAAAAAACTGTGGTTTTAATGTCCATAAAAGTGTAAGGCTAAAAGCTTGTTGAATAAGCTGGAGGCAAACAGACTATTAAATTGGTAGCAGTGTTTTGTATTATGATCTTAGAACTGAACATAAGTTTGACACTCTTGGGATGGGTGCTTTTTCTTTCATGGAGTTGTATTTGACTGTCCATCAATAATGTGTAATCCTGGTCCAACATTACTGTACTTTGACTATGTATCTGAGTGTGTTATTTCACTTCATTTTATTCAAGCAAGTTATTTTATATGTTCTGCTGTCTGTGTGGCTTGATTGATCTTGTCAGCCAAAGTTTTATTTATACATGTCATCAATATCAACCTAGAGCTCTTTGGATCTGGTCATAGATTGTGTAGTTTCTCACTCCTCGATTTGATTGGTAATTTCTAACAAGAGTACTGACATATGCTGTAGTTATCCATATGAAGCAGCCTCTAAATAAGCGGTGCCATATGGGGACTTACTGGGTCATTCCAACTGTGTCTCTCCACACGTTGTATGTCACTGCTTTAGTTGGATTCACCAGGGCTATTCGGCACATAGAGTTCAGGTTTGATGAACTCAAAGACCTGTGGTGGGGGATACTTTTCTCAGCCTCTTCCATTGGTATCCTTTTTCTCTAGGTTCTATACAAGGCTTCATTATTTTTTTTATTTGCTCTATGTACATTGGCCATATATATTCTATAGTCACAGTTGGACAGTCCTTTTTGTTTTTTTTTTTTTTTCCTCTTTGTTTTTAATTTGGAACCATTGTTTAGTTTTTATGGTTTTTGAAGTTCTCTAGCTGCTTAAAACATATTCCACTCCCCCCACTCCCCACCCCGGCGCGCGGACGCCTTTTATTGGTAATTGCACACTCACCTGGTGGGTCTTGAACCACAATCTCTCCCTCCATCTTGCTCTTACAAGGGGAAAACGTGACATTTGGGCTAGAGCTCATTGGAAGTTTAAGAACATATAACCTAGAGTAGTAGTCACAGCTTATTGGAAAACATTCTGACGACTTAAATTGTTGCACATAGATTTTTACTATATTTATTGTAATGTTTGAGGTTTTTTGGGGAATTATACGGAGAATTATCTGCAAAACTTAAAAGGAAGCTGACAATTGATGTTGGCGACTAAATTCTTGAGTGTCTATCTGCAAATTAAAGTACTTAAGATGTCCAATTAGGAATTAGTAATAATGCTTTTAGCATGGACTCTTGTAGCATCAGTCATCTTGCCATGATTCCACTTAATTAACTGCAAAAACAGCCACCCCGAAGAGAAGAAAAAAGGAGGAAGGGGGCACCATAGGCAGTAGTTTTTTGCTGCTTCTCTAGCCATTAGGGAGTTCAGTTAACATCTGCATCTATAACACAATGGAAGAACCAACAATGGTCTGGGAACTTTCCTTGATAAAGTCATAATAAACTGAAATAGTTTATTGTGTCTTGGATCTCTTTCTTCGATATCTATTGTATACATCCTAAGTACTAAGGCTACACCCTTCCTAATTTTGTAATAAAACATACAGAAAAATAATTTAATCAAAATGACTCACCTTCTTTTTGGAATTAATTTGTGCTCTTTTCCACTTCCAGGAGTATGGGTTACTGCTTACATTTTGAATGAAATTCATGATGACATCTCATGGCTTCAAATTGCCTCCAGATTTCTCCTTTTAATTATGGTATGCCATATGATTGGTTTGTGTCTCATTTTCTTTATTCACCTTCGCCATCATTAGTTGATTGAGATTTAAGTTCTAACTGTCTTCAGCTCATGTACTCTTGCTAACATTTCTCAGGTATATTCTACAGGCAAGTATTCTAGTACAGGCTCTTTTCTCTTTATCAAGTTCACAGCCTTTACTCACTCAAATCAGTTTAAGGAGAAGGGAACCTCAAGAATTTGAGACAATGGGCCAGGCTCTTGGTATACCTGATAGTGGACTACTATTGCAGACGGAAGCAGTTCAAGTCATAGATCCCAATGAACCATTGGATAAGCTTCTTCTGGACAAAAAATTTCGGCAGTCCTTCATGGCATTTGCTGACAGGTTTCATATTCCTTCCCAAGCTCCAGTGCTTGGGAATACATTTATGAGGAAATACTTCTTACAAAAACTTATATCATGAGAAAAAATTCCAGGTGTAGAGAAAATTTTTCTTAAGCTAAATGAAGAGGGAAAAAAAAACCATGTTTCCATGTCCTGAATTCCATGGAGATTAATGGAGCCCTAGAGCCTAGAAGATATCTCCAAGACCTCTCCCCCCCCCCCCCCCCCCCCTAATAAAATTAATTGTTTGGAATAA